>NC_056731.1:1541737764-1541847764 GCF_019279795.1 Protopterus annectens | reverse complement strand
TCCATGTAAGCAGCATGCCATGATGCCTACACAGTAAATTTCCCCTATGTCTTTTCCACCTTTAAAATATTATGTATAGCTACTTTCTTATTTTAGTCTGCTTCCTTCAGTAGGTAAACATAATTATACATCTGGCTGGTTGATGCAGAAGTAAAACTATATGCTGGTACAGTTAGACCCTGCAGATATTCTAGGTTTAATCCCCACAGCCTCTCTTTGCCTCTGAACAGCTTAGTTAACCATACATTGTTCTCAGCTCTCTGAAAAAAGGACTGTTTGATCAATGGACTTATCTGGTCAACATTTTTGTATTTATATATTTTAAAATAAAGTTACAGTAAGCTTTGTGTTGCTTTAAATAAACAGAGTGGTCTTACTGTATATGTTTAAAGAACTGAAGAGCATTACTGCTTTAAACATAATGATTGGTGTTTGTTGCCACAGGACTTGAGAGAGGTATTTTGTCATGTCTTAATTTGGAAGATAGAGTGGTAATTTAACAAGGAATGCAAATATGTTATTTTATGTTTTCTCTTTAGCCATCCCAGTATTACGTCTTATATCTCTCATGAGTTTTAACATTAAAAATGAGTTACAACTGAAGTACATAAAACTTAAGTAATTAGAAAAAGGACTTATCTATTTATTTATTGACATTTGTTGACCGGGAAAGTCCACTGGATCAGAAACCCATTTTCAATGGAGGCCCAGGGAGAAAAGCTCCACAATGAGTAAAATAAAATAAGACATTAAACTATATAAAAATATAGACAACAATTATCACATCATAGCAAACTTTTTTACAAATACTGTAGCACCTTCTACTTAGCATAGAGGTGATGGTAAAGACATTTTGTAGAAAAAAAAAGAAATTATATTTAATTCAATTTAAGTACATTGTCTTAAAAACTGAGATATACGCTAGCACTCACTCACTATATAAATATTTTCAACAGGGAATGAGTTAGGGAGAAAATGGTAGGTGGATTGGTTGTTAGTATTTTCTTATAGCTTTGGATAAAGGGATTAATAAGGAGAAGATTATGGGGGTCTGGTATTAAGAGAGCAAGGACATGTAGGGTTGTTAAGATAGCAGCTTTTTAGTGAGGATTTAAAAGCATTTAGTGAATCTAACAAAGCAATAGATGTTGGTAGAGCATTCCATAATTTAACTATGGAATATGAGTATAGGCTTTGTCCTGCTCTTTTGTTTGCCTTTGATATTAGGTGGTGAGAGGATGGTCTAATGGTTAAGGTGTTTACCTTACAAGCGCAAGGTGCATGGTTTGATTCTCATATGGGGTAATTGGCTAGGCTTGAAATGGCCCACACGGGTAGTTAGCCTAATACTAATCTATGAACCTATATGATCAGAAGTTATTTATTTGTAGACCGTAGATTTCTAGAGGGGGTATAGAGTTGAAGGGTTGACAGTACAGCAAGGCATTTTGCTGGGTTATATACTAGCTTGTGAGCCAGAGTTAGTAGGGTGTAACTCAGGTATTGGGAGAATGCCTACCAATTAAGCACTTTGATAGCTTGGCAATGATGGGTACGGTGTTTCAAGCTGGAGGCAAAGTTTACAATTCTGTAGTAGCAGCATTGTAGTTTATTAAAGAGGGAAGGTTTGTGAAGATGGGAGTACCATAAAAGAGGGGTGGAAGCAATAAAGACTTGGCCAGCTGGATTTTTGTGGGTCCATCGATGTACTTTTGATGCTTGTAGAGTTTATCTAGTTTAAAGTGAATTCCTTTTATAGAGTTAAGAATGTGTTGCTCATAGGAGAGTTTATTGTCTATTGTTATATTAAGTAGTTTTGCAGAATGAACAGCCTGAATTTTCATTTTATCTTGGGAGTAAATTTTAAAGTTTTGTAGGGGTGGTTTGGCAAAGAAAATAAGTAGTTTATTCTTTTTTTTTGGCATTTAGAAGTAATTTAGAGTCATTAAGCCAGGTTTCTATGGATTCAAATGCTTTTTGGTTTATATTTAGGAGGTCTTGAAAATTGTTGGAGGAGAATATGATTGTGGAGTTGTCCGCATATTGGACAAGTATGGTTTGAGGGGACACTAGATGTAATTTGTTTATGAAAATATTAAAGAGCAGGGGTCTGAGGGTGGACCCTTGGGGTACTCCTATTTTATTTAGCAGATAGGTAGATTGTTTGCTCTACCATTTCACTGATTGTTGTCTGTTGTATAAGTAGTTAGCAAACCAGGACAGCATATATAGGGAGCAGCCTATTTCTGACAGTTGTTAAAGTAGTTTGGTATACGACACTTGTTGAATCCTTTGGATAAGTCCAACAGGGCTACTGAAATTATTAGACCTGCATCTAAAGCCTTGTTCACTGTGTCTGTGAAGGAGAGGAGAGCAGTGGTGGTGCTATGGAATGGGAGAAAAACACACTGTGTTGGGGCAAGCAGGCTGTTGTCTATGAGGTGGTTGGGTAGTTGACTATATATACACTTTTCTAATATTTTGGAGAGAGGAAAAAGAACAGATATCGATCTATAATTAGTAAGGTCATTTGTATTACCTCCTTTATGGAGTGGAGTTATAATGGAATTTTTCCAGATTTGTAGGATGTTCCTTCGGAGATGGATTGGTTTATTAGAAAACTGATGGGGTATGATATTGACCCTGATTTCACAGATGTGCAAGTCTACAGAAGCAATCAGGAAAGGCAGTAGGTACTTTGGACTTACTTGCTTTGCATACCTTTCTTATTGAAATAAAATAAACCACTTTTCCCAAGGAGTATGTTAAAAGAGAAAGGGTTTAGTAATAGTAGAAAAATGGGCAGGGCTTTCAAATAGTTAAACAGCGTACAAATGGAGACTGCTGTTAAGAAGCACAGGATGGGGGGCACCTAACATCCACAGCGGAGTGCATTAGTTAACAAAAATAGAATTAAACAAGAACTAGCAATTAACAATTTTGCCCAGAGGATAAAACATATTTTCTTTATCTTTTGAAAATAACACTGATCCCAGGGTTGCCTGGTTCAGTTAAAGAGTACCACAAGCCAGTAGTTAGAGCTTGAGGAGTATCAATGGAAAAGTAATTTAAAGGAGAGAGTTTCTGTATCTTATGAAAATAACACTGATCCCAAGGTTGCCCAGTTCAGTTAAAGAGTGCCGCAGGTCAGTAATTCAGGCTTGGAGGGGATCCAGGGAAAAGTCATTTAAAAGAGGAAGTTTCTATGCCTTTTGAAAATAATACCAATCCCAAGGTTGCCCATTTCAGTTGTAGAGCACTGCAGGCCAGCAGTTTGAGCTTGAAGAGGCTCCAGGAAAAGTAATTAAAAAGAGGGAGCTTCTGTAATTTAATTTCTGTAAAAAGTTGCAAAGACATGCATCTGGAGCATTTCTCTCTGGGCCTCAGCTGAAAATTGGCTTGTTCCAAGTCGGACTTTCCCTGTAAACAAATGTAAAATAAAATAACATAAACACTGATCCCAAGGTTGTCCAGTTCAGTTAAAGAGCACCGCAAGCCAGTAGTTTGAGCTTTAGGGGGATCCAGGGAAAATTAATTTAAAAGAGGGACCTTCTGTATCTGTTGAAAATAACACCAAGCCTGAGGTTTCCCGGTTCAGTTAAAGAGTGCTGCAGGCCAGTAGTTCAAGCTTGGGGGGGGGGGGGTCCAGGGAAAAGTCATTTAAATGAGGAAGTTTCTATGCCTTTTGAAAATAATACCAATCCCAAGGTTGCCCGTTTCAGTTATAGAGCACTGCAGGTCAGTAGTTTAAGCTTGTAGTTGCTCCAGGAAAAGCAATTTAAAAGAGAGACTTTCTGTAATTTAATTTCTGTAAAAAGTTGCAAAGACATGCATCCTGAGCATTTCTCCCTGGGCCTCAGCTGAAAATTGGCTTGTTCCAAGTCAGACTTTCCAAGTAAACAAATGTAAAATAAAATAAAATAAACACTGATCCCAAGGTTGTGCGGTTCAGTTAAATAGCACCGCAAGCCAGTAGTTTGAGATGGGGGGGGGGCTAACACCAATCCTGAGGTTTCCCAGTTCAGTTAAAGAGTGCTGCAGGCCAGTAGTTCAAGTTCGGGGGGAGATCCAGGGAAAAGTCATTTAAAAGAGGGAGTTTCTGTATCTTTTGAAAATAGCACCAATTCCAAAGTTGCCCAGTTCAGTTAAAGAGCACCGCAGGTTAGTAGTTGAGCTTGGGGGGATCCAGGGAAAAGTAATTTAGAAGAGGGACTTTATATCTTCTGAAAATAACATTGATCCCGTGGTTGGTCCGTTCACTTAAAGAGCAGGGCAGGACAGTACTTCGAGCTTGGGGGTTCCAGGGAAAAGAAATTTAAAAGATGGAGATTATGTATCTTATGAAAATAACACTGATCCCAAGGTTGCCCAGTTCAGTTAAAGAGCACCACAGGCCAGTAGTTCAAGCTTAGGCGAGATCCAGGGAAAAATAATTTAAAACAGAGAGTTTAGCTACGGACATTTCACCTGATGAGACAAGCAGCTACACCAAGGAGATTTAAATAAAAATCCCCTTGGTGTAACTACCCTGGGATTCAATAAACTCTGTGTAGGCTCTGCATGAAGTTTACACAGAGTTTATATTTGTGCATGGTGGTTCATGGTAATGCTGAGCACAGTGTCTAAGCAGGTTTTCATTGCTGGCAACAGTGTTGTAGGGCAGGAAACCATGTAAGTGGGCATGGATAGCAATTCTGTTTAAAGCAGAGCATGTATGGTCTACAGAACAAATTTGCACGGATTTCTACAATGATCACCAGGGCTTCACAGATAGCTGTCAATCTGTTTGTGTAACACATCTGCACAAAGGCCAATTTAATGCAAGGACAATTAACCAGAAATACAGACATGTTTGACATAGATATTGCACAAAAAATGTGGTAGAATGAAACTCAAACATACCTCTCAACCTCTTGAAGCAAGAAATCTGCACAAAGCCATAAATAATGGGGGGGGGGGGGGCAAAGGGCCCAAAATAGGGAGAGATTATAATATTGCTCTTCCACATTTAGAAAGGTGATAGAATAATAGCTTGCACAGTAGCATGAATTTTCTGAAGAGCATGAGGTTTGAAACTCAACCATCTGTCATCAGTTTCTGACTTCAATCTGCAATGACTTGCCAGTGAATTGCCAGAAAACCAAAATGTTATACAGAAAAGATAAAACATATGAGACCAAAACTGGACATTTTGCACAAATCAGGACAGCTGAGAGGTATGAACTCAAATGTATGTAATATTGACTCACATCAGTCCTGAGATCATCCCAGTGATATGGCAGAAAGCCACAGATTTGATAAGGAGCACATCTGGACATCCTGGTAATATCTGGACAGTTTATTGGTATGAATGCAAAGTATATGGTCCAAACACAGTAAAGGACAGTGTATATACAGTGTAGGGTATTGTGATATCCCATTCCTGTCATTCTACACTGAAGTAGTGTAAATTACCTGCAATGGGACATGGACTGCCATGTAAACTGAACACTCAAGGGAACAGTGTGTATTGAATAGGGACACACAGATGAATTGTAGGAATTAACACAGGGAAAGAGGACAGATGAAACAACCTAATATACAGCAGAGGAGGGCATGTCAAAGGAAGATAGTTGTAGCAGCAACACCAATCACATATCTATATGGTACAGTAGGGACTGTACAGTGAAAATGTGTTTTATGTGACTGTCACAAAAGGTGGCATAACTATGGCGAGGATATCTGTATGAGATAAGGAACCTTACATATATAATGCAGAAGACATTTATCAGGGATCTGAAATACATTGAGCAGCATTTTACCTTCTACAAGGATGATGCCACAATATGAACAAAAGATTATTGACATTAATAATTGGCTTAGTTTCTGGTGTCATTCTAAGGAGGTGCAAAATATGTCAGCATGGAAGGAGATGGTCAACAGACCATGCTGCTTTGCCAGGGAAGGTTTGCACCTCTATTCTCTATGCTTTTGAATATTAGCTAAAACATTGTCTTCCCCCATAGTGCCTTTTGGATCTATATTAAAATCGTGATGAGGGGTTACATCGAATGCCTCTTCAGCAACACATAAAGACCGAACGCACTAAACCGCAAAAGGTCAAAACAGCAATTTATTTTCCTGGGAAAGTAATCGCTAGCACCAAACACACACACACACACACACACACACACACACACACACACACACACACACACACAATTTAAAACATAACAAAGCCAGGGGCTTCACCCCCTCACACCCCCCAACGTAGGAGGTTCTGCCCCCACACCCACTAACTAAATATACCAACTCTGAGATTGCACTATAGTGGGGTAAAGACCAGTGCTACAGCTCAGGCCAAGAGATTTTTTTCCCCTGGGAAAAAAATTGCTGGCCTGAGCTTTTGCTATTTTCAGACTTTGAGCCATATGCGTCGGTGAAACAGCACTCGCTGTAATGCTGTTTTGTCGATTTAATATAGACCCTGCCTTTTATTTAGGCAATGCCAAACTGAAAGTACTTCCGACATAGCAAATCAAAACCAAGAAAATCTAGAGGTATTACTGATTAATGCTAGGAGTCTAAACAAAAAACTCCACTCCCTAAAAGCTCTATTTACCCTAGAGAATGCTGTTGTCTGTGCAGTCACTGAGACATGGTTTAAAGCCATGGAGAGCACACCAACAGTGCAAGGTTATAATGCCTTCTGCACATTTAGCCCAGCTACTTAAGGGGCAGGGACTAAAGGTGGAGGTGTCTCTATTTACATCAAAAATAAATATACTTCAAGGCTGGTCAAACAGGACAATGCACTTGAGCTGCTCCATGTTCATATCACCACAGATAAAATCCAATACCACTTCCTTGCAAGATATAGGTCCCCCTCTATGACCCAACAAACCCATACCATGTATCTAAACCTACTAGAAACACTAACCATCCAACTCAGTACCATATTCATGGGTGACTTTAATTACCCCACTATTAACTGGGAATCCTATACAACATCAAACTCACAGGCACAGAGATTCCTGGACTTTGTAAACACAAACTCCCTGGACCAAACAGTCAATACGCAAACCAGGGGTGCAACCATACTGGATCTGGTCCTCACTAATATGAGAGACTGCTGCACCCCCTACTGTAATGCCTTCCCTGATAAGGTCAGACCACAAAATGATCTCCTTTGAAGTAAAAATAAAACCTGGACCACCAGCTAAACCTGAAATATTCAGGAACTATTCTAAGAAGTTCAGAACTAACTTAAAAAACAAGCCACCCTGGTGGAATCACAAATCAAATGGCTATATATCAGGAGAAAGAAAATCATGGCAAAAGTTAGAAGGTGCAGCACCCAGCAGGATAAAAGTACTCTCATAAAACTAAACAAACAACTCAGAGAACAAATAAAGTCTATCAAAACCAAAGTTAAGGTAAGTTTGGCCTCCCAGGCCAAGGACAACCACAAAGCATTCTTAAGCTTTGTCCGCAGCCTCAAAGACATTACACACTTGTGTGCAGAGCTCATTGTAAATGGAGACACTTATAGTAAGCCAGAAGATATAGCAAACCTCCTGGCTGATAAATTCAGCTCAAACTTTACTCCTTTCTCCCCTTTAACTTTTCCTCAGGAAATATCATCAAATATAACTCCACTACTATCACTAGGGAACAGGTCCTTAATGCTCTCTCTAAGACCAATAACACTGCATCAATGGGTCAAGACAATATCCTAGGATGCCTTCTAAATAGCATTAAACATGACCTATCAGGGCCTCTGGAATTACTATTTAACTATAGCATCCAAACAGGTTTCATGCCTCATGAATGGAGAAAGGCAACAGTCATCCCTGTGCACAAATATGGGCCATCTACAGACCTTGGAAACTGGGGTCTATATTATAAAGTCGAACAACCAAAATGTCAACTTACCTTTGATCAACACCTAAATGTCGAAGCTGCATTTCATCGAAACTCCAAATCACAAAGAAATCAGTAGGCCAACAATGCACACTACATTATTGCCCCACACACCCCGCATACCCCCCCCCTAACTAAATATACTAACTCCGAGATTGCACTACAGTCGGGAAAAGGGCAGATGTAACAGAACAGCCAACTGATTTCTTTCCCTTGGAAAGAAATTGATGATTTGGCTGTTCAATGAAATACAACTTTGACATTTAGGTGTCGATGAAAGGTAAATCGACATTTTGGTTGTTTGACTTTATAATATAGACCCTGGAAACTACAGACTCATAATTTCTAACCAGTCTTATATGTAAAGCCATGGAAAGATTTATCATGGAGATGATCAATAGAGCTATAGTTAACCTACAGACACTGGACCCAACCCAGTTTGGTTTTGTCAAGGGTGGATCATGTCTACTCAATCTGGTGGACTTCTTTGAGAAGGTGACCAAAGCAATGGATGAGGGCAAAATTTTACACACTGCCTACCTTGACTTGGCCAAGGCATTTGACACAAATATCCCACTTGGGCATGGGTCTATATTAGAAGACTGAATGTTTAGGTGATCAAACACCTAAACATCGATCTTCTAATATCGAAAGCAAAAAACGGCGAATGTCCAATTTAATGCAGGGAAAGATTTCCCTTGGCCATTCACCAGAGTTTGCTATTTCCCTACTGTTGAGCGATCTCAGAGTTGGTATATTTAGTTAGGGGGGTGAAGTCCCCCATTTAATTTAGATGTAAAGTAATGTTTTTTGTGTTGTGGCCGAGGGACATGTTTCCCTGGGATGTTCAACATTGTGTGGGTCGATATTAGAAGATCGATGTTTAGGTGTACGATCACCTAAACATTCGGTCTTCTAATATAGACCCCTTGGGCATTGTTGACAAAATCAACAGATTAGGTACAAGCCTGTATGTCACCCAGTGTATAGCCAACTGGCTCAGAGACAGGACCCAGCAAGTCAGAATTTGGGATTCCACCTCTACAAAGAAGCCAGTCACAAGTGGTGTCCCTCAGGGATCAGTCCTTGGGCCGCTCCTTTTTGGCATTTACTTTTCAGAAGTCAAGGCCCATGTCAGTGGTCTCTGGTTGACTTAAATTTCAGATGATTGCAAATTAGGAGCTGTCATTGAATCTCACATGGACACAAATGTTCTACAGGAGGGGTTAACACATACAAACAACTGGTGTCAGAGCCATGGATTAAAACTAAAAGCAAAGAAATGCATAATGGTATCCACTGGGAAATCACCCATCCCTGGTAACTATTATATTGACAACATATCCCTTAGAGTTGACCCAGTAGTCGGGGACTTAGGGACACACATAGATAGTAATCTAGTCTTTGCTCATCACATGTCTACAGTGCTGAGGAAATCATTCTATGTTGCGCAACTTATTAACAAAGGTATGGCATCTAAGTCAAAGGAAGTCATTGTTCCACTGTATTCAGCATTCATCAGACATATGTATGTACGTACCCAGGCATATTTAACAATTGGAATGTCCAAGAGATTCCTCACTAAAAGAATACAGGGCGTAAGTAATATGTCCTCTGCAGACTACCTCAAGGCCCTATCCCTGTATTATGTCTCCTACAGGCTTTTAAGGGGAGATCTATGCCTGGCATACAGGGCATTGTCAGACCCCACTCTGATGGACATCTTCCATATCCACAAAACAAACACCACCGGAATTACCTTTCTAAAGACTTAAACCTTGTCTGTAATATAAATAGGATCTCCTGGAGAGATAGGTATGTATTCCAGAGACTACCCTGTCTACGGAACAGGCTCCCCTTTCATGTAAAGCAGAGTTCCTCCCTAACCCAATTCAAGAGCAACTTGGACAATTGGATGAGAAACAGAAAATCTATCCATAGTTTGGCACCTACGTCTCTAATGGACACAGGTAATCTGTAAATGGTTCATCTCCCAGGCCCATGCTTACACTTATCAAGGGTACCAGAACTTGTCAGAGATTTTGGATGCATGACTAGGCTTAAAAGGTCCCTTGTGGTCATTAGTCTAGTAAATACTAATGAACCTATGAACCTATGAACAACTGGGGTAGGGTACATATTGTGAAGCTGTGCAAAGTGATATGCCTGAATATGAGTGTACTCTCTGCAGAGGTCTCCAGCAAGGTAGGTACAGGTAAAGGCTCAAGAAAAACATTACAAGAACCAACCACAATCATGGACAATAATAGAATAATACCACTGGTAATCCCATGCCTCTGACATAACATATGTGATTTTGAATGATAAGAGATGAGTCTGCACACATACACTTGAACAACTATTCTGATATATCCATACTCTATGAAATTAACCATGCACACTGTCCTGGCACTCTAACATCTGCTGGAGGAGTTATGAGGGACACTGCTATACCTGTATGCGACAGTATGGGCAACTGGCAATATAAGCTAGTTCACTTGTGTATATGGTATATATCTATATGGGTCTACTTCAGTTGACCTAAATCTCATTTGACTGACACTCATTTGACCGACACTTTATGCAAACACCACAGTAAAAGTCTTATAATAAATGATATCAGCAGGCCATGTGGGAGACAAGGTGTTGGGTAGGCTGCATGAAATATATGAGTAGGCATCTGCAAGAATCAAAATACTGTCAACCCCTGGTATTGGGGCAATAACTGTGGGATATACACTTCTGCTCTTTTGTCTAGAGACACACACCAAGTTGACTGCAGTGAGAACAGAACCCCTACCTATCTAGGTACACAGAATACAGAGCACAGTACTTCATGCAAGCACCACAGCACAAGTCTGACTTTTAGAAGAGAGCAAGCCATGTGGGAGACAAGATGGTGGGAGGCCTACATAGGTTCATAGGAGGCTATTAGCCTAATGGTGCTAGGGTGTTTAGAAGGGTAGCTGTGTAAAAACACAAGTACCCTTATTGAGGATAGTCAGACAGTCTTTGTTAGCACAGCAATTTTGTGAGCAGCACTAACTGGCCATGTCCATGAGGGATTTAGGTGCCACCCAATGGTAACTTTACAATCATCTAACCAGGACTCAAGCTGTCCTTGAACAGGGTCATTGAGGAGAACTGCTTCACATGCAGTGGAAGCCTATTACAGGGGAGTGTAAATAGCTGGCAATATATCTGTCTCAGGCTTGTCACAGGCTTGGTTGAAAACCCTGGGGAAAGTTATTCTAATCCTATTTGATTTGCAGATGTCTAGCATTCCCAGTAGGACAATGTCTAAGACTTCTCTGTAGGCCAGGCATAGGTCACCTCTCAGCAGTCTGCACGATACTGAGTACAGTGACATGTCTTTCATTCTTTCCATATTTGGAGGCCTTGGATTCTCCCAGGCACAAATTTGTGTTGTCTCCAATTGCTGCAAGTATCTGGTGAGGTACAGACAGAAGGGAGCATTGTACTAAATTAGTGGCCTGATAAGGGTAGAGTACAGCAGAGGTATGATGTGATATGTATGAAGTGCACAATGCAGAATGTGTGTGTCACCATTATGGACACAGCTATGAAAGTGTAGATTGCTATCAACATAAATTCCCAAGTCTCACAACACTGTGTTTGAGCTTAGAGGGGTGTTATGTATATTATAATTAGCAGGGGTACTTCATTGCCAAAGGGGACAATGAGGCATTATATGTTTTAATGTTTAGTCTGTGTGTCCAGCATCAATCATTGGTGTGTGTCAGCCCCTTCTGTCATATGTTACCATCACTGGGAGGACTCTATATGAGTGTGTTACACTAACAGTCATCTGCAATTCTGGTAAACCACAGGCCATCTACCTTTGCCTGTGATTCAGGGAAGTAGTTTGCCAGCAGCTGAGTGCCCACCAAAGATTATTTTGGTATTCAAACGATAAGTTTCTAGTTGTGGAGGTGCAGTCCCCAACTTTAAGAGTGTGTTTACTGTCGGTGAGTCAGTTCGCTATCCAGCTACTACTGCAGGGGCAGCCCGTGCTATTGGACTGATGGACTGCAGCCCCCCAGCTGTAAAAAATAAAGAAATTAAAAGAAAATAGAAGATAAAAAAAAATTAAAATGTCGCGCATGCGCACTAGTCTGGACTGCTGCTGAGACAGTCTGGAGCATGCACAGACTGTTTCAGCAGCAGTCCGGACTGGGAAACAAGTAAGAGCAAGATCCCAGAAGTCATAGACTGTCGCTGGAAACTTATCGGAGTTGGACTGCAACATCAGCAGTCTCGTCGGGGGAAGATCTCACAATTTGGATTTATGTGCACAGGCAGGGTCTCGTGATTTGGAGCTATGGATTTATGGCACGAAGAGATTGGTTTGCAGCTATGGATTTATGTGTGGACAGGGATTTGGAGCAGGTTTGCAGCTATGAGATGTACTACAGGTGTGTATGTGTGTGTGTGTGTGTGTGTGTGTGTGTGTGTGTGTGTGTGTGTGTGTGTGTGTGTAAATGCCCCAGCTGCTATATACTGGTGGCTAGACACATGGTGGTGTGGTAGGGAATACCTCAGGCTTGAACCCTATACCTTGTATGCAGGTGTTAAAGACCTGAATTCCCTACCCACCACCATTTGTAAAAAAATTGCAGATTTTTGCCTCATATTTGATCTGATCTGTTCCTCATAACATCTGTGGTTTCTAAATGTTGCAATGCTTGATATTTGATGGTGCAATGGTAGCATTGTTGCCTCACAGCTGCAGATTCTCATGTTTGTTTCTTGGCTGGGGTGCCTTCTTTATGGGGTCTGCATCTTCTCCCTGTGTTTGTGTGGGTTTGCTTTTGTGTCCTCCCATGTTACAAAGACATGTCTGCATTATTCCTTCCTGGGCCTCTGCTGAAAATTGTTTTTTTTTTGTCCAAGTCAGACTGTCCTGATTAACAAATGTTAAATAAAATTGACAGGCATTTGAATTTCAGACTTCAGGTTTCTGAATGTTTAATTCCTTACATATTTGATGGTGCAGTGGTAGCATTGTTGCCTTACAGCTATAGGTTTTCTGGTTTGATTCTTGGCTGGGGTGCCTTCTGTGTGGAGTCTGCATCTTATCCCTGTGTTTGTGTGGATTTGCTTTGGTGTTCTGCCATTTTTACAAAGACATGTGTCTGCAATATTTCTCCCTGGGCCTCTGCTGAAAATTGTTTTTGTTCTGTCAGAAGTACAATTGTCAGGCATTTGAATTTCAGACTTCATATTCTTCAGAAAATACATAGTAACACAACCTAAGTTTATAAGATGAATATTTGAAATTTGTCCTTATTTTTGGGACTGTTTTACCCCATTATTGGCTTTGTCCAGGTTTTTTGTGCTAAGGTTGACAGCTATGGCAAGAACTGAATTCATTGAATATGTTTGAGGGCTGTATTCCCTCATTACTGGGTTTGTCCAGGTGTTTTGTGCTAAGAGGTTGACAGCTATGGTGAGAACTGAATTCATTAAATGATAGCCATTTAAGGTTCAGTCTTCCGCTCTTTCACAAAGCAGCTGATTTGGTGTAGTGGTATGTTGCTCTGACTGTTTTGCACAGGGACCTTGGCAGTAAAATGTATGGTGGTAACAGCATTTTTCTTTCACAAAGCAGCTGATTTGGCATAGTGGTATATTGCTCTGACTCTTTTGCACAGGGACCTTGGCAGTAAAATGTATGATGGTAACACAGCATTTTATTCTAGCAACTTTCCAAGATTATACAAGCAATGTTTAATGTGTCCCTGGTTTTTGGGCTTTTGAACACCCTCCCAATAAATTTGGCTTTTTCCAGATTTCTTGTGCTGTGAAGTTGAGATGCAATTGAGTATTGAGTAGATTTTATAAGGAGCTGAGAGCTGTAGTGGAAGAGAAGTTTAGTGCTGCTTATGCTAAGTCAGCTTGCATTGTTAATAGCACAACAGGTTGTGTACTTGCTGTTGATGCAGAAGGTTGTTGGTTCTACTCCCACAAGGGGTGAATGCTACCGTACTGAAAAAGTTAAGATACTAAATATGAGCCTGTTATCAGTTTGCCATACATTTCCTATTGCAATATTACTAGCTTATTATTTTTAATGTAATATAGGCAATTTATTCCTCAGGGGAATGAGACACTTTATTTTTCGATGAAACCATGAAATATAAAGGTGCTTGCTAGCAGCAACCTCTTCATTAGTTACAGATTTATTTAATGTGGAATTATTTAGATGACTTTTTTACTTCTTCAGAGATTGTGCATTTTTACTGATAATGGTGGACTGTAGAATTGTGCATATTTACTGATAATGGTGGACTGTAGAATTGTGCATATTTACTGATAATGGTGGACTGTAGAAGTTTGAGTAGACTTTTATGATGGAAATATTCTGAACTGGGCAGTTTTGTCATTATGTGTGCATGCATTTTGTTTCATTGTTTACTGGAAAGATGTTCTGAATTGGGCAGTTTTGTCATTATTGGTGCATGCATTTTGTTTCATAGTTTACTGGAAAAATGTTCAAAACAATAGGAAGGTGTATCAAAGAGCACATGTATGTTTCATATGCAAGGGGCCTATGATTTGAAAACAGCCCAGAATTAATCTTTATCTGCTACTGGTAAAATGTATTTTCTTTGAATGTGGGTTTCAATGCTGTTTCAATGAATGTGAGTTTCAAGGGCAGAAAAGTTTTAATGCTAAGTTTGTTTAGCAGATATCTTAGTGTTTGTGCTGTAAAATGCAAAATAAAACTTTCAAATGAAGTCCAAATCATCATAGAAGTAAATCAGTATGCACATTAGTGTTTATGGTAAATGGAGTGAAATAGCCAAGTAATGGATCATTGGAATGGCTGCAGGGGGAGGCTCCATCGACCATGATTTTGTGAGGGGGAAGGGCGACAAACTTAAAGACAGCCCCAGCTGAACTATACCTCCCAACTGTCCATATTTTCAAAGAATGAATAGATTTTTGCTTCTTATTTTTGGTTTGTTCCTCATAAAATTTGTAGTTTTCTGGCAAATCATTTAGGAATTAAGCCACTAAATAATGACACACTGAGTTTCAGACTTCATAACCTTCAGAAAAATGCATGCTAAAGTAAGACCTGTTGTTCTATCAACTGTCTCAGTTTATACAAGAGCAATTTTTAGTATTGTTTATATGTTCCCCCAATATATTTGGCCTTGTCCAGATTTATTGCATTAACAGGTTGAGAGGTACATGCAAATAAATTGCTTTATAGAATTAGGCATAACCAAACCTCTCAACTGTCCCTGATTTTGGCTCAAAATGTTGCTCTTCTCCCTAATAATCCCTCTGCAAAATAGCAATTTTGGAAGAAAACATGGAGGGTTTACAATTAAGAAATAACTGTAATAATCAGAGTTATAGATTACTTTTATTTCAGAAATGCATGTAGATTATTTTATTTTGTCAGCTGCTCAAGTTAGCAGTACTAATATTAAAGTGTCCCTTCTTTGACAGGTTCCCAGCTGTATTGTGTTGCTATTTTATATTTTTACATCACATTTTTGGTCCATTTTTCATAAAATTGTGTTTTTTTTTTGGCAAATTAGTGACAAATCATTAAAGACTGAAGTTAGAAAATAATGACAGACATTTGAGTTTCAGATTTCATACCATTCAGAAAATGCATACTAATGCAAGACCTATTCTATTATCTTTTTATAAGAGCAATATTTAAAAATTGTCCTTATTTTTGGGCCTTTGTCCTACTTCTTTGTATGGCTTTGTCCAGATTTCTTGCTCTGAGGTTGAGAGGTATGACAAATGTGTCAGGGCCATCACAGTCAGCCAGAGACATTTCAAATTGTGACATACTTTTTGTACCCCACTCCTCCATGTAGTGACTCTGGATGTGTTGAAGCAAGGCAAGGAGTAGTTATGCAGTGTAAATGTGCAGAGTATCCCCCATCCAAGGTAGACACAAGTACTAGAGTGGTTTTTCATCTGTCCTTGATTTTTGCAGAATGGTCTGGTTTCTGTCATATTTTTTGTACTGTTGATTTATGCTTATTACTCAAAGTGCCTGTTGCTCTGTGTTTAAGTAGCAATACTTTAATGACCATCAGGTAAGCTTGGATGAGATCATAAGATGCAAGTAAGCTTTAATAAGCATACTGTTAAAGAACTGCCAACATTGAAAGCCTTTCTGTTGCTGTCATTTAGAGAATACTTAACTAGATAATGTATAAACCTTGGGTATTGAAATGCATATGGCAGTATTTGTAATAAAGGACAGGATTACATTATTTTAAGAAGCTCATTACACTTGGAGACTTCCAGTCATCTCTGCAGGCTTTACCCATAAACTAAACAGAATGCCAGTCATGTGGTCCATAACCTGTACAGTAATCCTTTTAAGCAATGTATCTTGAGCTTATTTCTTGTTTGCTTTTCATTTTTTACTTTGATCATGTTTTCCCCATGAAACAAGTAGATAGTTGTCAGGCAGCAGGTCTTTTTTTGGATAAGAAACATTTTTACAAGTGGGGGCATCAGAGATTTCTACCTTCAGCATGTTACTTGGTACTTTAATAAAGCTGAATATAAATTATAATTAGAACTACAGTGCAAGAAGTGGTTTGAGTTGAATGCTGCTTGTTTTTGTCATACTTGATTTTGACTGGCATTCCATTAATGTATTTAAAAAGTAATTTATTTTTTCATGCCTCACAACCTTTTTGTTTCCATCTAGATATTAAGTAAGCTGTCATGCAGCCAACGCATTGAAATATTTTTATTCTTCTACACTTCATTTTGTCTTGATTGGACTCTCATAATGATGGTTTGGCACCCAGGGCAGTGTATTTAGTTAGTTTTTGTGGTTTTGAGCATAGCTCCTCACCATTCTAGTTGACCACACCCCTTCCCATTGACCCCACCCAGCTGTCCTGCAGCCCCCCTTTGATTTGAAGTCACCAGCAGCCACTGTACTACTGTATGACTTAATTCCTACAAGGGAGGGCTTCATTATGAAACATGAATGGGGGATAGTGACAAAGGCCTCCTATAATTCCACTTAGGTGGTATGTCCTGTTATCCCTCATCCAAGTCTTTGGTGTCAGTATCAAAGAAGTCCACAAGAGTCAATAAGCAAGATATACCCTTGACAAAAAGAAAATGGGTCAGTTCAAGTGTGTTGAACATCAGTTATGTCCCTGTGAATAAGGTTGATGTTGATTCCTTCCCTAGCCATGTAGATAAGGGTTTTTAATCATAATCATCAATAGTTGTAGCTCTGCATGTTACCAGATGGATGTGCATTGCATATTGCACAACATTTGATATTACATTTTGTAGTTTAGGTGATATATTTGTGGAAAAGGTACTGAGATACCAGGGTTGCAGTGCTTGGGGAGTTGCAACACACGGATGTAATGTAAATATGTGACATATTGTTAGATAGGGCCCCCGTTTGTATTGATTTCACATGTAATTTAATGTCATAGACAGGAAATATGAAACATACTACTGATTAACTGACTCTGTGACAGCAAGTGTTAATGCAGTAATACATTCTTTTTTGGGGCCAGATAGTACTGGGTTCGAATCCATATGTATCTGATACTTTTTAAATACTTATTGCAGAATGATAATGCAATGGCATTAATTCCTTATCGTACATGTGTTGGTGTGTGTTTGCATAGCACACCAGTGTTAAGCTGCATCACATAGATATAACTACAACCCGCGGTGGTGGTGCTGCGGTAGCATTGTCGCCTCACAGTAAGACGCTGTCCGGTTTGATTCTCAGCTAGAGCATCTTCTGCGTGGAGTCATGCGTGAATGGGTGTACCTTTGTTGCTGTGCATCAGGGCTGGTAACTCGGCACGTAAAAATCAACTACCAATCATTAGTGGACCGGAGTTCCACTATGGCGACCCCTAACCTGGAAAAGCCGAAAGACACAACAACATAGATATAACTACAGCAGTCTGGTGCAGCTCATGTGCACCTCTGCGGAAACATGGAGCCCAAAAAGTGAAGGCATCCATTGCTTTTCCCACACCGTATGTGTGTTTTGTGTGTTTCTATTTTGTGACCAGTTTAAAGTGGTGAAATGAGGTAGATAGAAAAGTGGTGAAATGGGGAGCAAGCAGGATGAAGAACAAAGGGAAAGTAGGACAGGAATGTGAGTGAGGAATGTAGGAAAGAAGCATAGCCATCCATTTCTTTACCAGTGTAAACTGAACATATGTGCAAAATCGTAACTGAATTTGGACTGTCACCTCCATAGAGGGGGTGACCACAACACATTCATGTTGTAGAGCCAACTGGGCTGAATCAATTGTGTCAAGAAGACACGTGTGAAATGGAGAGCTATGTACTGGACACTTTTTTTTGTTTTTTTGTGGGACAGGTGCCCATTTAATTTTTATTTCAGAGACAGGAATGTTGGGAATGGGACATAGGTATGTCTGGCTTAGGTAAGTTAGGTAGGTGAGGAAGCAATTGCAGACAGATAAGACAAACAAGACAAGAGACAGGGATGATGATGGACACAAAAGGTTGGAGGACACCATGATTGGGGTGAGGGTAGAGACATCCCAAGCCCATGGTCATCAAGCTGGGAGACAGTGAAAATTGAGTCCTCACCCACTGGACTGTGATTACTGTCATCTCACTCCTCTTGTGGCTGGAGTGTTTAATGTCTCCCCCTCCTCCTTCTAGTACTATACAAAATGAGGGAAAACAGCCTCTCCAGTTAGCATAGGCATGCATCAACACTGCAGCACACCACCCTATGCACCATCCTTGGCAACTCACTGCGAGTGATGAACTCACCACCTCCACCACTACTCTTGGAGGGTACCTCTGGACCAGCCTCCAGGGTGGGACTACTTGAGGGTGCAGGTAATGCAGGGATATCAGAAGCAGTGCTGCCAGGTTGGCTACCAGATGTACAGGGAATCCATGTTGCAACTAGTGGAGTGGGGGCAGGCTGATCCAATGGGGCTGGCCCACCTCACTATGGTGTGAAGTATTTAGTGATATGGTACACATGAATGATATGGACACATTTTGACAACACATAACAATAAAATAGAAAATAAAAAATAAATACAATAAAATAAAAATGTCATAGACAAAAATAAAAAATACAAATAAAATTAAAAAAAATATTTATAAAATAAAATACAATTAAAAAAATAAAAAATAAAATAAAAATAAAGAAAATAAAAAAGGACATAAGGGTCGAGTGATAGAAAAAGAGAGAAGATTAGTACCTTCATATGTGGCATACAGTGCATTAATAGAATTATACAACTTTATTTTATCTTAACTTTTACATTTAAGTCAACCACTTCCTAACAGATGCAAAGTATACTACAGATTGCAGCAAGTAATCCTTGTAATGTGCATATAATGCACATATGTGTGTTCCAGTTATGCAGATAAATCTTTACAGCAGGGCATTTGTGCCACTGGTATATAGGTTTTAATTTAATGTAAACAATATTGAAAAAATAAAGAAATAACAGTATTTTATAGTTGTGAAGTGTGGTATTTGAACCCCCAGCCTCTGATCAAAGCCTAATATTTGACTTACAATTATTTTATGCAATAGACTAATGCATGCATACTTGTTTTACAGTTGAGATATGCATGGTCAATTTGATACAACTTTATGAAATACCAAAAAGGCACCTTTAACTTTTAATGCCACAATAACACTACTCGTCTGCTGCATACATACCACTCGCTTCCCTTAGTCTTGCCAAGTCTGGCACTGTGGACTGGGATATTGCACTCCTGATCACTGGCAGCTGAGGAAAAAACAGAACAGAACAGAAGACCGTTATACATACCAGTCTTGCCTATATTCAGCTTTCTAAGTCTTACCAGTTTTCTCATGAGTCAATACTTACACAAATGCGGGATGTTCTCAGTCCTAAATTCCTCAATCCAGTGGTTGAGTGTATCCGTCTTCCTCTTCATTGAAATGATGCCTACATCGCTGTCCAGTGTGTGGGATACTAGTGGCACTGAATCTAGCCTGGGATAAACTTTCCCATGCTCAGACTTGTACTGGGAGCAGAATAGTCCCCCTGCAGAAGCCTTTGATTGTGGTGCTTTACTAGAAGTCCAATGAGTAAACTGGACTCCTGGACACCCCACCTTTGTGCCCTAAACCTAACACCTTCCCCACTAATGCCTGCCATGTCAATCTACCAGCAGATCTAGAGCAATGGAGACTGATGCTTTCCAGTATTAGCATTTTCTGGAGTGCGCACAACTGCACAATGTATTTGCATGATGGTGTGCAGACAGTATCAGTGCTAAGCAGTGAGGAATGAGAAAATTGATTTTTCACTGTGGGATTCAAACCTAGCATAAGGGACAAAGCATTTACTTCCACGTTGCTGATTTTTCATCTTTGCCACACAAGAAGTGCTGTTCAGACAAACTCATGCATCACACAAAAATGCAGGTGACAGTATGAGCTGTTACACATGTATATGTGTGACCTGACAAGGTTATTGGATACAGAGGCAGTTGTGTGCAAATGTGAAGGCCATGTAAGTCCAGATAGCAGAATTATACTTATAGAAATATAGTGCACAGTATACCCTCAGTCAAACATCTGGTAATAAATCTGATCATACGTAAATAAATAAATAAAATAATAGTGTGTCATCCCTTATACATATGCTTAATATCAGCTACACTATCTAAAGTGTTATAACTGAGAGTGAATATAATGGGAAGTGTAAGAACAGTAAACATGTATAGAATATCCTGTATTAGAATCTAGGATCATGTGTATGTCAGAACTACACTTCCACCTGTTGCCACAAGACAGTTGAAATAACACTTGTTCATGTTTCAGTTCATTCTTATAAACTGCAATGTCACAAGTATAAAAAAGGCTGCACACCCTGTACTAGTACACAGAGCCATCTGTACTTCAGCCCTACACTTACACCTGCTAACATGGGACTACTTACATGACCTTCCCTAATCTACTAATCTTTCTTAAGGTCTCTATGTTAACAGCCATGCAATACCACTTAGAGGGTTTTACTTGCTGCCCAACAGAAGTAATTGAATGCAGCCAGTTATTTTTGGCTGTCTGGATCCTGTCTGCTGCCTGAGTGGTCTAATTGTCCAGTTTTCACAATGCCATGCTATGCACAAATGAGATAAGCACAGTCAAACCTGCCATTCATTTTCTCTCTACCTGTGAATGAGCTACACACCACACTGTACAAATACTGCCCCCCCCAAAATACACAAAGACAGAAAAGGAAAAAGAAAAAAGGGACAAGTAGCTGAAGTGATGAAAATCAATCTATAACATACACACAAGAGAAAATGATGGCTCACGTGTGATATGTCTACATAGATATGGATTTGAACTTTCACCCCAATGCACCTTCAAAACACAGAAGGGTGCCTTATCCCTCTTTGCCACACAAACAGCTTTGCAGCAAAGAACTAAACTCATTTTTTCTCACAACCAACTGCAACAGCATCTACAGTGATATCCAACCATACAACTGTTATTTGTATATTTATTTTTAGATGTAGTGCACTTAGTGATCACACAAACTGTTATGATTATTGCTTGCAAATATACAATACATCTGTATCTTGCGTTCTTGTGTTTGCTGGTCATTCTTCAGTTATCTGACCAGTAATCTGAGACATGCAGTTTGTAAGCCATTCTACATCATTGGCTAAAATGTCTGAGGATATTAACTGGAAATAATATCATATGCAGTTGCCAACAAATGAATGGCATGATGGATGTTAAAGGACACAACCTGTGAATTGTGCGCTGCTTACTTACATTTCCAACCTTACATCTAACACTTTGTAACTCTAACCTGACACACCCAGTGGAAGTAAGGCAGCCTGCTGTGCTGTTGTGTTTTCCTTCTCCCATCCAGTAATCATTCACACTTGCAATCTATTAAAAAAACACCGATGCTAGACAGGGTCCAGGGAAGTAAATATCGTGGGAAGAAATAGCCAGGGAATTGTTGTGGCTAGGCTTGTGTAGGCCTTAGGACCGACATCCTAGTACCAACCTATGAACCTATGGAGTTAGTGCACTATGTTTCCATCTCCTACTTGGATCCACATATTTGTGACTGAGACATTCTAATGAGTTCACACCTCATTTGCATCTTCTCCATGCTAACAGCTCTTCATCTACACCATATAAAAGGCAACCATATAGCTAGGCAAACTGATGGTGAGGAGATGTGTTTATGTTGGAAAGACTGCACATATGCTATTTCTTCAGGATTTATCTCTCAGAGGATTATTGAAGTGTAGAAGGTATGTTTGCATTCTGTCAGCTACATACTGCACATGCTGGAAAGTATTTAATAAAAATCTGAAGCAAAGGCTTTTACATTTTTATCTGTCTGCATTAGTTAGGAGTGCACTAATGGCATAGGCATTTTGTCAAGCCATTTCACAGGTATACATGATTGCCAATGTTTGAAAATGGCATGCTGTGTGACACATCTGTACAAATGTTTCAGAGACAGTTTCTTTAATAGCACCTTTAGCATTTGAAGGATGGTTTGTTAGAAAATGTGTCATTTGCCTGTTCTTTTGGGGATGAGCAATGCTGAGTTACTGTTCTGGCACAAACAAGGATAGAACATTCTTTTTGGGGAGGGGACACAAAGCTGAGTTACAGTTATGGCCAAACTAAGATATGTTGCTATTGTTACTCTCTTTGTTTTTCATCCAGCCTGTTGTTCATATTTCACATCTGTAGACTGTTTTATGTTTCTCCATTTGGGTAATACTGAGTGGCTGCCTTTTCTGTTTTATCTGCGAACAACTCTAGTTATGTGATGCTTATGTGTATTATCCTCCTGTTGTCTTTAAGGACACCTAGGAGTATTCCACCCAGGCATGTCAAGTCCTCAGAGACCCTCCCTATATTGATACTGAGAATCAGTTGATACTGGATGCCTTTAGGCAGCATTGTACTTTTCTCCTGGAAAGGGATCGGGCAGATGTAGCACACAGGATGCAAGTTTGATGTCAAATTGTTGATGATGTGAATGTTGTGGGTGGCCATGGCAAGACATATGAGCAGGTGCACCACAGGGACCACTAGCATGATCACATCTGCACGGAGGAGAACAGCTGCAGTGGGTCATGACTAAATGGTTACCTGGGGATGGCCTGCTATGGAGCCACCACTAACACTGAATGAAGAGTTCCTGGCCAATATCAGGGATCCAGACAGCTCCCATGAAAGTGTAGTAAAGCATGTCCTGGGTGTTGGTGCAACAGCTTTAGGGACAGCCAGCTCATCCCAGGAGAAGCTTCCAGGTAGGCTTTGGTATCTTAACAGTTGAATACTGTTGTATAGTAAAATAATTGAAATCAATATGTTACTTTTATGTCACATAAATTATTTTTGGTGGTGGGGATTGAAGACTGCTGCAGGTATTAACTTAGGTTGGAGTTATCAGCCATGTTCTTGTTAAAAGTATAGTTAATGGACATATAAAGAGGAATAAAGTATTATCCCCTGTATTACTGTAATTGTGATGATGCTCCCCTTACCTTTTTCTTAACTTCATCCAGCACCATCTGGATTACAGAGGAGAATCTCCCCTGCAGATGGTAATCCAGACATTTTATGACAGTACTGATGAGCAATTTAAAGAAATAGGTTCATAGGTTCATAGGTTCGTACTAAGCTATCTGCCCTAGGGCATTTATAAGTCTAGCCAGAGTGTGTGTGGCTTTCGCCACCACTTGGGATGAGAATACTATGCCCATTTAGGGTTTAGTTTACTGTGCCTCTGTCTAGTAGTGACACAGAGATGACCCCCGGGGTAAACCTACGATCTCCCATCCACTCGTCAAGATTTCTCTTGAAGAGAGTTAGTGAGGGGCTCTGCCTAACATGGACTGGGATTCTGTTCCAGAGTGTAGGGAGTGAATCTGTCCCTCCAGCACGTCCTATTTATTTCTGTGTTGAGGTTCAAATCTCTTGCTCTCGTGGCTCTGATGGATTTGGATTTTCTGAGGTGGAGCATGTCCATTAATTCCAGATTGGACATGGCCTTGTACGTCAGGCATAGATCACCTCTGAGTAGGCGGTATGCGACTGAATAGAGCTGGAGTTTCTTCAGCCGGGCAGCATATGACATATGTTTTAGACCCTTTATCCTCTTGGTAAGGAACTTTTGGGGTCTTTTCAACTGCTGCAGGTGTCGGGTAAGATACATCCCAAATGGGGTATTGTACTCAATCATGGGCCTGATAAGAGAAGAGTACAGGGGCACAATGACCTCTCTTGATCTAGATGTGAATCCCTTCATGATAAGGTGGGCAATATAGAAGGTCTTCTTAACCACCTTGGCAATGTGAGTGTCAAATGAGAGATTACTGTCAACTTGGGTCCCTAGGTCCCTGATTACCTCTTCCGTACTTAATGGATTACCACCTATGTGGTAATTTGTGGGTACCTTGTTTTTCCCAAAGGGTATGACTATACATTTTTTGGCGTTCAGTTTAAGGCCATGGCTCTGGCACCAATTATCTGTTTCTATGAGGCCTCTCTGAAGGATGCTTGTGTCTGCTGGAGTATCAATTATGGCACCCAGTTTGCAGTCATCTGTGAACTTTGTCAGCCACAGTCCTCCTATGTTTGCTTGCACCTCGGAAAAATAAATGCCGAACAAGAGGGGTCCCAGGACTGAGCCCTGTGGGACACCGCTTGTGACTGGCTTAGAGTCTGACATGGCTCCAGCAATTCTGACCTTGTGGGTTCTGTCCTTGAGCCAGTTTGCAACCCATCTTGTGACATATGGGTTTACATTTAAGCTGGTGAGTTTGTCTATGATGCCCGAGTGGGGTATTGTGTCGAAGGCTTTTGCAAGGTCAAGGTAGGCTGTGTGAACTGCCTTACCCTCATCAATGGCCTTAGTGACTGTTTCAAAAAAGTCGACCAAGTTCAAAAGGCAGGATCTGCCCTTGACAAAGCCAAATTGGGTAGGATCCAATGTCTGTAGGTCCCCAATGTCTTTGTTTATGAGTTCCATAATGATCCTTTCCATAGCTTTGCAGACCAGGCTCATCAAGCTTATGGGGCGGTAATTTCCAGGGTCTGTAGAAGCACCGCCTTTGTGGAGTGGGATCACTGTTGCTATACGCCACTCTTTGGATACGTATCCTGTAGTAAGGCTAAGATTAAACAGCAGCCTTATGTGCGGGTTTAGTTCCTCTTGGAGTTCATGTAGCACGCAGCCCAGGACACTGTCCGGTCCCATTGATGCTGTGTTTTTAGCTTTGGAGAGGGCGGCTCTCACCTGGACATCTGAGATGTTAGGGAGGCTACACTCTGCTGGGATAGATATTTCTCCTTTTGGGGGGGAGGGGGCGGAGAAATTTGCACTGAACCTGTCTGCCAGAATGTTGGCAATGTCTGTGGGTTCAGTGTATTTTGTGTCATTTTGGACTAACTCTGAACATATCTGGGAGTTTCCACCCAGGTTTCTAACATAGCTAAAGAAGGCCTTGTGATTGTCTTTTGTGTCTTTTGCGATTTTTCTCTCAAAGTTGGCCTTGGATGATTTTATGAGTGATCGTAGTTTTTTGCTAGTACTGATCAGAGATGCCTTCCCTTTTAGGGATTTTGCTTTGTCATGTAGTAGCTTCCTCCTCCTGTTCTAAAGTTTGTTAATGGCTGGGGTCCACCAGACAGGGCGCCTGCCTTTGGGGGAATGGGTCTTGGTTTTATTAGGGATTGCATGATCCATGCATTCTTGAAGGTGCCCGTAGAAGGCATTTATAAAGGATTCAGCGGTGTGGGTTGTGGTTTCCACTGGCCCAGGGGCCTTGAAGGATACCACTTCAGTCTTAAGAAGTGTGAAGTCGGCTTTTGAGAAGTTCTTCACTGTGGTCTTTTGTGCAGGGAGTGGGGGCAGGATGTGGGTTTCCAGTGAGATTAATTTATGGTCTGATTTCACCAATGAGGGGTATACTTCCGGTGTGGAGCATTTTGTCCCCATGTTTGTGATGATCAGGTCTAGTATATTATCTCCTCTTGTGGGAGTGGTGACTAGTTGTTCCATCGCATTTGAGTTTATGAATTCTAGGAACCTTTGGGCTAGGGTGTTGGGGCTTGAGTAATGTTCCCAGTCTATGTTTGGGTAGTTGAAGTCTCCCAATATGATGGTATTTGGAGAGACATTCATACTCTCCAGTGTCTTCAGGAAGGCTGAGTGGGGTTCCTGAGTTTGAGAGGGTGGTCTGTAGCATGCTACAAACTGTAGGGCAGTTTTGCCTATGGTTAGTTGCACCTGGATGGTCTCCGATGCTTCGTGCGTTGCCACTAACCTGGAGGTGTGGTTATCTTTGATGAATATGGATACTCCCCCTCCTTTTGTGGTTCGGTCCAAGTTTTGGGGCCGGAAAGCATGATATGAGATAAAACCTGGTAGTGCTAGGGTGCTCTCAGGAGTCTTGAACCAGGTTTCAGTCACTGCACAGACATCGATGTTCTCCATACTGAGGAGGGCTATGAGAGCGTGCATCTTGAGGTTTAGACCTCTGGCATTGAGCAGCATTACCCTTAGTTTTTTTTTCACTTGTGTTTTCTAGGGAGGTGGGTTTGTCTTTTGAGCCTTGCCTAAAAAAGGCACTATGGGGGTGGCAAGAGCCTTGGCCAATATCCGGAAACCCAGGGGTGACAGGTGCAAGCCATCCCTTGCGAAGCAGCATGGCTTGTCAAGCATGTCATCCCAAGCAGACAGACATTGGATCCCCTTAGAATGACACCAGTAATTAAGCCAATTGTTAAAGCTGATCATTTTGTCTTTGTACTGTGGCATAATTCTTGGTGAGGGTAAGATGCTGCTCAGGGTCAGGGTCATACCGGCATTGGGCTACATAATCAGAGAGCTCCTTTATGTCTCTTTTCATGTAGTCCAGGGAGGTACGTCTCAGGTCATTCACACCGGCATGGACAATGACTGAGTCATATTTGTACTTGCTTTTGAGTGACCTGAGTGCCTGTGTTATGTGGTGGATTCTAGCACCTGACAGGCAGCTTACTGTAACCTTTTCCTTGTTCAGTCTGGTGAGCGGGACGTCAGTGTGTCTGACTATGGAGTGTGTGCTGTTGATGTCAGGCCTGTTGTGTGCTGTACTGCTGTACTGTTTATAATGGTGGCACCACTGTTAGCTTGTTAGCATATATTGGACTAGAGTAGTGTAGGTATTAATTCTTTCCTGTGTTTGTTGCTTTTTATCACAGATGGTTATGATGGTGGAAGTGTGGGCCCTCTGCCACCTGATGGCAGTGTATCAGCAGACTCTGATTATGATGGTGGCTAAACTGAGGCACAGTCGAGGGATGCAGAGGTTGAATGTGACACTGAAGTTAACATACAGCCATTCCCCTCAATTCCATCTGGCACAGCCAGTAGGCCTGTGCTTACCCATTCCAGTGACTACTCACATATTGGACAGGTGGAGGGTGAGACCATTGATCAGTGAAGTGTGGTTACTGTGACTTCAGTGCCTATTGAGTCTGGCTGTAGCTGAAGTGTGGGGTAAGGTGCCATGCAGGAGATTTGATAAGAGTGATCAGAGGAGGTCTGCTGTTCCTCCTCCACATAGCCCAGGTGTCTCTTCCCGTGCCACTCAACATATATTTAGGGCCATCATGGCAGCACAGTCATGTCCCCACAGGTGCTCCAGACAAATGCTCAGTGTTGTAGATGTGACACAGGCTGACTTTATGACTGCCTCCACTGTGTTGCTGATTTAATGGATTGGATGAGTGTCACATTGGAATGAGGGGTGTCTGTCATGGAACGAGGGGTATGGAATGAGTATTGTCTATGATGGCAAAGGTCAGCCACATCATCTGCTGTTAGCCAACATGGCCATATAGACCCTTAAGTCTACTTTCATGTTGTGGAAAGATAATGGAGAAGGTAATACTGGATAAGTTATTGGCAGAACTGGATAGGTTGGGACTTGAAACAATATATCAGCATGTATATGTTGAAAATAGATTTATTACCACCTGTAACATGATATTCTGTAACAGTATAATGCCAGCTATGAATGAAAAATTGTGCTGTGATGTGATTTATATAGATTTAATTTCAGCATTTGACAGGGTCATGCACAAAACACTGATCAATAAATTAGTAAAACTAGGTATTGATGTACTGTTGATAAGATGGATAGCTGCGTGGCTTACAAATAGGACATGGCAAGTATCACACACCAACTGGACAATTGAAATCCTTGGTTACAGTCAAGGTGTCTCACAGGGCTCTGTACTAGGCCCTTACTTGTTTAGATTGTAACTTTCAGACCTTACTTTTTCATCTGAGGTGTTCTGCAGTCTATATGTTGACAATCGGAAATTGGGTAAACTGATTGCAAGTGTCACATATAAGGCATGTCTGCAAAATAATTTGACTAAATTGACCATTTGGGCACAGGAAAATAATATGTTGATAAATACATAAAAAACTAAGCATATGAGATTTGGGAGACATAAACTGAAAAGGGAATATTTAATACAGCACACGGTGACTGAAACTGTAGACTCATTTAAGGACCTGAGTATATGGGTAGATTCAGCTATGAGTTTTTCTAATCATATCAACCAATTGGCTAATGATAGTTATAGAACTATAGGTTGTATAAAAAGATTTATAAAATCTAGGAAATCAAACATAATAAAGTAATTGTTTGTTAGTTACATTAGACCCAAACTTGTGTATGGAATAACAAAATGGAAACCCTATAGGAAAACAAGCATGAATAAACTGGAAAGAGTACAGCAGAAATATACTAAGGACATCCATGGATGTGAAAATCTAAGTTATATAAAAGACTAAAATATCTGAACTTGTACATGTCTCTTACAGATATTTAAGAGGAGATCTTATTCGGGTATATAGGGCATTTAGGGACAACTACCTCTGGGAATGTTTGGGGTTATCAAAAAGTACTAGATAACCTATGTAGAATATTTTATAGGAATGAGAAGTGTACTAATTGGTTCTCTGACAGAGTAGCTGATGCTTGGAACAGACTACCAAATTACATTAAAGCAAGTACTAGTATAGATATTACTACCTGGACATTTATTATGGGAACAAGTGTTTTAGCATATTGGCAAGCTAGAAGGGCTTTAATGCCCATGCTTGAAACATTTGTATGTATGTATGCCTGATCCCACTCCAATATTGGCAGTACTTCTACTGTTCTGACAGTGAGTGTGCTGTCCACACCCAGACATGACAGGCCATGGGGTCATGGTTCTAGGTGTCCCCATGAAGGGAGCTTGTCCAGCAGACCTTGGGAACTTGTCTAGCCAATATCAATCACATTCTGGTAGCAGCAGTGCATCTGACCATGGGTGTGGATGTGCCAGTGCAACTCCTGGTAGAGCCAGTTCTCTTGGTCAGGTATGACAATGATGAACTGCCACCTCTACCATACATGGCTCATACCTGCCCAACATACCAAGATGTACAGCCAGCACAGAACTTGGCTATGTTCACGCAGACATTCACACACCAATTTCACCTGGGGGACCTCTACAGACACACATACAACAGTTACATATTTTAGCCGTGCAGCTTAAAACTCATTTTGTCTCACTGGCCATTTGTTGCTTTATCCAAATATCTGTCTGCTTCTCTTTCTTACTCACACACACTCACTGACCTTTTGTGTCAGCCTAGGCCACCTGCCCCCCTATACAACACCCTGCGCAACTGATGATGACTGTGCTATATCCCTGCTTTGTAGCTTTTGGACTCAGAGATACATAAGTTCTGGGTCTGATGCTCAGGGTGCATAGCTGACTTAAGGTGCTTAGTATATCTCCATTTGTGGTGTTCAACTGCCCTTGGAAAGTTAAGCAGTTGATAGCATCAAAATTTCCCAACTTTATTGTGAAGGCTCTTGTGAAGGTTGTGAATTCAGAAACTGCAATGTGTTATTATTACTTTCTAGTTTCTCTCAATGAGCACACAGTAGAAAATGACTGTGTAGGGTTTATTGAATCCCCCCAGTGGTGTTTTTTCTTAGACAAAAAAATTAGTTAACTGTCTAAAACCAATGATTATGCTCTTTAATGGAATTAATAAATAAATAAAAACAGTCTTACCTTCCATGTTATCAAAATGTTTAATTAAATATTTCAGCTCCTCTTGGATTCTGAATTCCATTGAGATTTTTCCCATTCCAAATTTTTTCAGCAAGAAAGTCATGAATCTCCTCTTCTCTTTCCATTGCTGGCCATAAGGACTGAAACCAATGCCTTTTGATAATGAAATATGAACAGTAAATATTCAATATCAACATGTTTATTATAGAGATCATTGATTTCTTCCAAGTATGACAGTTAAAAGCATTTTGTAACCTACATAATACCATCCAATGAACATCCACTCTCCAGTATATCATTAGTAATAATGACACGGTAACTTTTTCAAGCCAGCAATATTTTCCCAACTAACTGCTACAGTTGCAAGGGACCAGGGTGTAATATCGGTGACTTGAGATTAAAAAAAAAAAATCTGAAACTGAAGGAAAACACAGGAGGAAGTTAGATGAGTGATCAAAGATCAGATCTTGTTGAGGGACCTACCAAAGCAGAAACATCTCCTTGTTGATAAATATGGCTAACTCCAAGCACAAAACATGAAATTGATTAAACAGGACATGTTATTACATGCTACAGGCAAGATAAGTGCAAGATGGCTTTTTAAACACCTTTATTAAATTATCATTTAAGACATAGGCACACATACATTAATAGAAAAAAAACCCAAAGTATATTAATATATTATCACATTTTCATTTACATACATTATTTATTAAATATATGTTTTCTTTCTTTACAGCTTTCATTTAGTCAAGTACTACATAAATTTCAAAAATTCTTTCTCCTAAACCTCACTCCTCCTTCTCCTGTACATTATTTTGTATGTATTGCTCCCACAAATTCCATTTACTTTTAGTTTGCATCTTCCCTTTTCTAAAGATCCCATTTCCAGTTATTTTATCTCATTAATAATATTCAGTACTTCAAACACATTAGGTTTAAATTATGATTTCTATTTTCTAATAATTGCTTCTTTGGCAACCAACAGAATTAAACATACTAAGGCCTAATTATGTCTAAGCAATTCTAATCTTTTGTCCCAGCTCGAAATTAAAATTTCCTTTCTGTAGGGATGTTTTAAAAATCTGCCAGATCATTACACTGCCAAAAATATGTTTACAGTTTCTTCTTTCTTCCCCACTACTCCTTCAGTGTTTGCTTTCTACCTGAGCAAAACTCTTTGGAGTCTGCACAGGTCATAAAATGAATTAGGCAAACATTTAAATCCTAAACCATTTGAACTTTGTTGCATACTTAGAAGTCACACTTATGCTCTCTCATTTTCTCTTGTAAATTGCTTTCCCAGTCTCTCTTCCCAATCTTTTCTAATCTTGTCTGACTGAATCTCATATTTATAATACAATATTTTATATGCCCTACAAATTATCCCCTTTTTCATAGCAGCTTCTGTTCTACATTCAAGTAAAAATCTACCAGAGCAGTTTCTTTTCATTTAGGACTCCCCCTATTCCATTCTGTTTGCCTATACTCTGATATTAATCCCTGGTAGGGAAGGCATTCTCTAACCTCCAGTCCAAACTTCTTCTAGACCTCATCCCAGCCTGTTACCTTTTCATGTCTAGTTATTTTCTCCCCTACTGTGGTTCCTTTACCAGTTTTCTCTAGTATATTCCAGCTCATTCTTTACTATTTTCTGTACTCCTTCTTTCAGTCATCCCTATTGGCAAAATGTCATTTCAATGTGCATTGTGACCACATCATACAGCATATTCTCAGAACAGCAAGAATGTATGGAATAATGAGGAAATCCTCCCCCATAAGTAACATAATAGATACAAAAGACCCAAGGATGCTTGAGTCTAACCACCCACTGGCAATGTGCAGAGCCAGTTGTTTCCTCTGCAAGGGAAAGACCAACTTCAGTCAGTTATGTGGGCTTAAAGCAGAAACTGAGAAAGAGCAAATAGATTTTGTCAAGAGTTCAAAGGTCTATGGTCTGAGGTCAAGGGCAAAATCATATACAAAAGCAGCAACATAGTTTATAAGTTCATAGGTTTATCTGCAAATACTATGCAAGTATCCAGATCATGCAGTTGCCTAGACAAATAAGTAAATTTTTCCACCCCTTGGGTTTGCTATTCTTCATTTATATTTGTCACATTTCAAGGAGGGTTGTGCAAGCTATCCCAGGGGTGGGTTTATGAAAACCATCCAACTGTGAAAACTGATCATGTTTGAAGAAATTCTTGTTGCATTTACTTTGAGGAACCATTGGTTTTATAAATGGAAAGAAGGTTGAATAGGCAGGGTATTTAATTGCATGGAACACTAAGCATAGGCCTACACAAAGGAGCCTGTAGGAGATAGAAAACAGAGACAGTATATATGTGTAGCCAAAAGACTTAAAGCCCTATGATTTTTTTTCTTTGCATGAGACATAACACACACAAACCTAGGAATATATAATTTATTATATACAAAGGATCATGTTTGGCTTAAAACAGACTGATGAGTTATGCTCTGCAAATGGGGGCTTAAACTTTCCAGTTTCTATATTCCTAATGAGTAGCTCAGCAGATTTCAAAGCCTGTAATGTCATCTTCATTACAACTTCTCAAAAGACCTAGTTTTGCATTACTATTATTCAAAAATACAAAAGACAGATAAATATATTTTATTTACTAAATATTGTTAGCAGATAATGGCCTATTCCCTCATGATCTATTCCATTTATACTTCCAATCCCCAAATCTATGTGGATTCAATAAAAAAGTATTTGAGGATGTCTTCAATTTAAACTAATAAAAATGTGTTTATCCTCTGGAAAAAAAATTGCTTAAACTCTGGAATAGATCCAGGTGAAAAAAAAGTTTCATCCTATAGAACATTCCTCTCCCTGATTCAAAATAATCTTCTGTGTGTGTACGTGTTGAGGTGGGGTCCAGTTGAACTACCAAGAAAAAAGGAGGAATAGAAATTCAGCTACATGTGCATATATGATAAACTGGGTAAAACAAGTGTCATCATAGTTTAAGAATGTTTAAATTCTAGTGAAAAGGTAAATAAAGAGTCAAATAGCTAAAATATACTAAAATGTGTAAGAAAAGTAGCCAAAGAAAGTAACATTTCTAGAGTTTCCTTCAGCATAAGAAAATACTGAATGGACAGTAGGAGAAAGAAGAGAAGAGAAGAGAAGAGAAGAGAAGAGAAGAGAAGAGAAGAAATAGCTGTTGAACTGCAACAGAATAAAATGTACTGACTTGTTTTTTTTTTCATGCCTTCTAGAACTAATAATAGTGTAAAAAAGGACTTTAAGAGTTTGGATATAGAGGTATAATAAAATGTGACACTTTTATATGGTTTAGGCAATATTATCTCATAAATAATAGTCTGTTAAACTCGAAGAAAAGAGAAAGTCATAAAATTTCCACCTGAATGGCTTCCATGGACTTAAAGAAAGTTGTTCACTCCTAGTTTTTGAAACAATCTGTGTTTGCAACAAGAAGCTACACCAATTACAAGAGCAACAATTTTGGTAAATGCTCCAATATCTTCTGTTACAAGTAGTAATAAATATTGTATATTCTGGTATCTCTTAGCAGTTGAGAGAAAATTAATTACTCAAAAAGAGAAATCAGATTCAATTCAATTATTCAACGATTTCATGGAATTAGACACTATTGCAATAATGAAAAACAAGTAAGGAAGTTAAGATCTGAAAATTGCATTATACAATTTTCTTGTTGGAACAGATTGGAGATGTTAATGGTTAAATATACTTAAAAACAATTTTGAAATTTGTTTTTTGATGATTTGAAAAATGTCTATTGTTATGTAATTTTTTAAATCTTCCTTCCTCTTTTATATGTATATATTGTAAATATGTTAAAATGAATAAAATTATTTGGGAAAAAAAGAAGCTACACTGTGTCACAACCAATATGTGACTGCCTAGAATCTTATGCCTGTGTCCTTCCCCAAGAGTAACTTATTTCTGAATCTATGGGTATTTGATGAAGAGGCAGTAGTGAAGTAAAAGGCAGACTCTTCCAACAGAAAATTATTAGGCAGAAAGGAATATTAATTATAAGACTGGAGATAAAATAACATGAAAAATGAGACATGAATTTAATGAATGTAAGAAAAGGAATCAAGGAGGGCAAAAGGCACTAAAAAGAACTAAGAGAAGGTTCATAGGTTCATAGATTCATTGGTGTTTACTAGGCTAATGACCACAACAGCCTTTTTAAGCCTAACCATGCATCCCATATTTCTGATAAGTTCTGGTACCCTTCATGAGTTTAAGCAGGTGCTTGGGAGTTGAAACATTTAGAAGCAGGGGTATGGGTGATGAACCATTTACAGGCTGGCTGTGTCCATTAGAGATATATGTGCCAAACCAGGTATGAATTTCCTGTTTCCCATCCAGTTGTCCAAGTTACACTTGAATTGGATTATGGAGGAACTCTGCTTTACATGGATGGGGAGCCTGCTCCAGAGACTGGGTAGTCCCTGGGATACATAGCTGTCTCTCCAGCAGGTCCTATTTATATCACAGGCAAGGTTTAATTCTTTAGAATAGGTAATTTAAGTTACTATTGTTCTCACCACACCTCTTTCACATGATTTTAAAATATACTCTCAAAATAATTCAGGAATTGAAATTGTAACTCAGGCAAAGCTATTGGGTATCACTATAGATGATAAGCTTACCTTCAAACAACATAAAGTTAATATAATTAAAAATATATATTTCAAACTTGGTAAACTCTATAGACACAAACAGTTCATGAACAACCCCACCAAAAAACACTTGCTGATACATTCCTGATCTCTTCCATCCTATATGGTGCCCTCATTCTCATCATCCTCTTTATGTCCCTAAAGAATAAGCTCCAATCGTGCTATCATAAAATAGCCAAATTTGCAACTGGTATACCTTACACACTCACCATTGTCATGCCCTCAGAGAATTAAACTGACGGGAATCCCCCCATTACCTTAACTTTGTACAGTTGTCTCTTGTTGAGAAAATAATTTATAAACCAGACAGTTTTTTTGCCTTAAAACCTATCTCACAGCCCTATACCTCATCCTGAAACCTCCATTCCACAAATAAACTGATTTTAAATGTATACAAACCTGACAAAAGAGATGAACACAGCCTCTACTTCTCTGCCATTGCAAGATTATGGAATGCCCTAACTCAAAATATCAGTGCTTAGATTCCGTTAAGATCTATAAACTTACACTAAAAAATCATTCTCTCAACATTCATATTTGCCGTTGCTCCTCAGCTAAAGACTACCAAATTAATCTAGCTCCCCTGATCCCCCCCCCCATACTGCCTATCCTTGACCACTCATCTTTATGTCTCTTCTTATCCTATCACCTGGAAATTTGTTTTTTCTCTAATGCCTCCTTTCCAGCTCTCCTGAACTACTTCAAATACATCTTCTTGTCCATTATAACTGTTTCTTGACAAATCTTTCACTATAATATTCTCTTATACCTCATAGAATATCAAACACATTAACCCACCTACTGAATCTCTTTATAATATTCTTTTATATCTCATGCAAAATGTATTCCATATTTACCTCCTTTTCATCACTTCATCTCTTCAATAATCCCTTATTTCTACTACAGTCTCTATTTAATCATGCTCTCTTCTTTATGTCTTACTACCACTACTTAACTTTTATCCTGATACACACAAAGCAAAAACTTCTACTTTTATTGTCTTCTGTATAACTTAATATTCTTTGCCAGTAATGTATAACTCTAAACTAGAATTTTTAGTTAACTGTTTATAATCTGCTGCAAATGCTATCTAGCTACATGATAAATTATATTATGTTGAGAAATATAAGTATGCTTGGGCCTAAGTGTAAAAGCTATTAATGTCTGTACTTGTTTCTAGTAACACATCCATTGTTTAGTTATAACTGTATTTATGTCTGTATGTGTTTTTGGGAACTTTTCTCCCCAGGCCTCTGCTAAAAATGGGTTCCTGACCCAGTCAGACTTTCCTGGTCACTAAATGTCAATAATTAATTAATTCTGGTGCTGTTTGATTTGTATATATGCAAGAGTTCCATTAGGGTGTAGTCTGATAATGCCCTGTATTCCAGGCATAGGATTCCCCTCAACAGCCTGTAGGAGACAAAATACAGGATAGGGACTTGAGGTGGTCTGCATAGAACATTTTACTTATGCTCTGTATTATTTTAATGAGGAACCTCTGTGGACATTCCAGTTGTTGGATATGCCTGGTTAGGTACATACCAAAGGGGGCATTGCACTCAGTGACATGTCTGATGTATGTGGAATACAGTGTAACACTGACTTCTTTGGGGCTAGATGCCATACCTTTGTTTATAAGTTGAGCAACATAGAATAATTTCTTCACTGCTGTAGACACATGATGGTCAAAGGCTGGATTACTGACTATGTGTGTCCCTAAGTCCCTGACTTCTGAGTCAACTCTAAGGAGTGTCTTGTCAATATGATAGCTACCAGGGATGGATGACTTCCTGAATGATACTATTATGCATTTCTTGACATTTAGTCTTAGTCCATGTCTCTGACACCAGTTGTTTGTCTGTGCCAGCCCTTCCTGGAGAACATTTGTGTCAGTGTGGCATTCAATGACATCTCCTAATTTGCAATAATCTGCAAATTTAGTCAGCCAGACACCACAGACAATAGCCTTAACTTCAGAGAAGTAAATGCCAAAAAATAGCGGTCCAAGGACTGATCTCTGATGGACTCCATTTGTGACTGGTCTCTTTGTAGAGGTGGGCTCCCCAGTTCTAACTTCCTGTGTCCTGTCCGTGAGTCAGTTGACTGTCTACCAGGTGACATATAGGTTTGTACCTACACTCCTGAGTTGGTCAACAATGCTCAAGTGAGGTATTGTGTCATATGTCTTGGCCAGATCAAGGTAGGTAGTTTGAACCATTTTTGAAGTCTACAGTTTAGCATTTCCAGAGGACCTGATAGGTCATGTTTCATGCTATTTAGAAGGCATCCAGAGATATTGTCTTAATTCACTGATGCAGTATTCTTGGCTTTAGAGAGAGCATTAAGGACCTTTTCCCTAGTGTTAGCGGGGCAGTTATATTTGATTAAATGTCCTGAGTGAAGGTTGAGGAAGGAGAAAGGGGTAAAGTTGGAGCTGAATTTATCGGCCAGTAGGTTTGACATGTATTCTGGCTCGGTATAGGTGGCTCCATTTACAATATGCTCTGCACACAGTTGTGTATTGCCTTTGAGGTTGTAGACATAGCTAAAAAATGTCTTGTGGATGTCCTTGGCCTGGGAGGCCAAATATATATCAAATTTGACTTTGTTAGACTTTATTTGTCCTCTGAGTTGTTTATTTAGTTTAATAAGAGTGTTTTTATTCTCCTGGGTGCCGCACCTCCTAATTTTTGCCATGATTTTCTTCCTTCTCTTTGGAGGCAAACGTCTGCAGGATTTTATAAACTCTGATAGTAATATCTGTTGGGAAACAAAATATACTGAGACCTCACTTATGCCAAAAAGGACAAAAAAAAATCTGAAAATATGAATATCTTTCACAAAATGGGCTATAGAATACCTCACCTGAAAAATGCTTATGTTTGACATTATGTTAAAATATTGTTGTGATCAACAAAGCAGATGATTCTAAGGCAAAAAAAAAACAGCATGGTGTGTTAAGCCTTGGGGAAAAGAAACATTACTCAACTCTTACTTTATGGAAAACATAAGAACTGAATAAGTGAAGGCAGTTTTCCTATCGCAAGACTACTTTCATGTAGTAAAGGGACATGCTTGTCCATGAAACATTAGTGATCAGCACTCATTTGGCAGCCACCAGTGTGGATGTATGACTTTTTAGCAAAAGGATGAGTAACCAATATAGTGCGGATCTACCTGTTCCACATGATTGGATGAATTTGGAATTGGTATATATAAGTAAAGGGGTGTTAGGTGTGTACATGGGGGGGAGCATGTACTCATACAAGAAATTTTTTTTTTTAGTTCTCAGTGTGTTTTACATTTGGGAGCATTCACCCGTTTGTGATCACAACTGTATGAGCTGATCACAAATGAGTTGATAGCTAGACAGAGAACCATGTAGTTATGTGCTTTCTGTGGAATCAAATCACCCCAATGTATTGTACATATTCAACTATCAGCACTTAAACTGGTTATATTTAGTTGTGTGTGTGTGTGTGTGTGTGTGTATATATATATATATACATATATATATATATATATATATATATATATATATATATATATATATATATATATATATATATATATATATATATATATATATATATTTTTTTTTTTTTTTTTGCATTTTGAATTTTGCAATTTTGCAATTTTGTCTTTCTCTTGCAACCATTTTTGTTAATCTGTCTGTCTGTGTCTTTCATTCTTTCTCAGCATGGACTTGTGCACATGACAAAAACATATAAGATGCTGCATGGAGCTACTGTAGCATGCATCCCCTTCATAAAAGCAAAAACCTGGGTTCATACTCGTCTTCTTCTTTTCATAATCAGTGTCCTCAATGTTTTATGGTCTTGTTTGCTATCTACCTTGTCCTCAACAGAACTTATTTGTTACATAAGTGAAATACACATCAACCCCCCCCCAACACACAGATGCAACACTCCCCTTCTCAAATAATACAGAAAAAATTTAAAGGTTATTACATATGTGCATGTCTTTGTGCACATGCTGCGTGCGGTGTGTGTGTGTGTGTGTGTGTGTGATCCTGGAGTTAGTATATATAGTTAGGGGGTGTAGGGAGCACAGACCCCCGCATTGAGGGGTGTGGGGGGCATAGCCCCCCACCTACTTAGCTTTTACATTTATGTATATCATTTCACTGAATCCTAACAATATATTAAATCAAAAGTAGGTGGAGGGCCTCACCACACCCCCCAATGTGGGGGGTTGTGCCCCCCCCACCCCCCTAACTTTATATACTAACTCCAGGATCACACTACAGTGGGGAAAAGGGCATATACATTTTATTTGCCCAACAGTACTTACATTCAATTAAATGCTGAATCTGCAATGAGCGAATGTCAATGTGCATTCGCTCATTGCACATTCGCTGCATTTTTATTCGGTTATCTGAAAACTTGAAAACATACTTCCGCACAATTGTCTTTCGACAATGTGCTTTTCAAGCTTTCAAAGGTAAACCAAGATATATATATATATATATATATATATATATATATATATATAGATAGATAGATAGATAGATAGATATAGATATACATAACCTGATAAAGCATCCAGCATAAATAAACCACGGTCGTGCGAGTTTACCCATTGTTCAGCTCTGCTTAGCTGGTTTGTGTGCTGCTAAGCAATGTGGTGCTTTTTTAAATGTTGCTCAATGACGTGTAAGGGCGGGAAAGCAGCCTATATTAAGCACAATAGCTGGGAATTCTGCAGAATCCATTGAAGTTCAGTCAACTGTTGGTATGGCTGGTGGTGTTGAGGAAGGTATGCACTTTCAGGTGCAGCAGTAGGGTATTCAGGAGTCCAGGGTCATGGTTGGGCTCCTTGTAAAAACCATGATGATAGGCTGGTGCAGGGCAGTTTTCAGCGCTCGGATTGTAAGGCGGAAGTCTGGGACCAGTTGGCCAGAGAACTCACCAGTGTTACTGATATCCCCCACACAGGTGAGCAGTGTCATTCCCACCATGACAACCTGAAAAGGCAAAAGAGGGGAACCTTGGACACCTGGGTCCAAGAAGCGAGGGCAGACAATGACCCACAGGTATGTAAGTATGCTTTCTGTTGTCTTAACAAAATGCAGGCTGAATGTCTTCAAACCTGGTATGCATAATGGTGTACTTCTCTCCCAACAGCTGCAGCTGAGAAGGCTCACAATGTCAGGTCCCATGCGAAGCGCTTGGTCAGGTTGCTCCGTAAGTGTGGTGGGTACGGATGTATTATGTAAACTGTACTACAATAGGCAAGAAAGAGTAAAGCATTAACTGCAATAAAGTGTATACAATAAATTTGGTAGTGCAATAAATGTGGAATTAGAGTTGTAGTGCAATAAATGAATAATAAGAACTGTAGTTCAATAAAAACAAGAAACAATACCAATAACAACAAGGAAAATGGTGTACACCAGGATTGTCTTGCCATAACCATTGCAGTATAGTTGTACACATTGAGTCTGTAAGGAAATGTTGCTGAATTCAAGTATAACACTGTAATAGCTGTAGAATGCAAATCAAATGGCTGCAAACTGTTTTATTTAACTCATAGTACTGTTCAAGACTGTCTCTAGGCCAATATTGGTCACATAATGCTCTGACTTCCACAGACTTCAGGTAATAAAGGTATATGGGTGAGGTAGCCCATTCCATGGCCAGATATTGTGTGTGGACTTCTTAGATAGTTCAAACCAGTAAGAATAATATGTGTTCACCAGAATTGTTGAAAGTGAAATAAAGCTGTAGTAATATCTGCAATATGGTTGTATTCCATGCATGTGTGTTCTACTGTCACTGCAGTCTAGAATAACATTGTAACACTACTAGAATGCTAGAGAAATATCCTGTAACTTGTATTGCTCAATTTATAGTGTTTCCAGGTGATCTCCAGGCAGTATTAGCCAGCATGTAGGCAGCAATGACTCAGTAACTTAGTCTGTTAAATTTCTTGTACATAGCACATTTTGCCACACACAGTCCTGGGTTCAAATCCAGTGGTATGTAACAGTACATTTTCAGTATCAATCACATAATGTTCACATCTTCTCTCTTCTCATGAACACAAAAATGTTATGGGTGAATTAGCATATATTATGTGCAGATATTGTGTTTAGATCTCACAGAATGTTACAATCAATAGCAATAATGTGTTCATCAGCATTGTTGATTCAGAAATAAATATGTGTAACCCCAGTAAGGCTGTATCTCTTGCATGTATGTACTATGCTGCTGCAGTCAATTATTAAATTATTTGCAGATGTCCCCTGCAGTCACAGCTATTGGATTCTCTTCCCTGCCTGGCAACTGAGCCATGACAGCTGTCTAGTTTAATTACTGTACACTAACTTGCCTCTCAAGTGTCATGATTTCTCACAATGTAATTCAAACTGACTAATCCATCTGTCATATGTTTACCAGATAAATTATTACATGGAATGTATTACCAAATCCATTTACAGAACACCCTGGTAGTTATACAAGTCCATAGTATGTGAAACCGTTCTGTGCAGTTCTGTACCAGCATTTTTAGTGCTTGGCCCTTATTCTCCCAAGCTATCAGCTTGAGAGGTATGTACATGCTACAACAGCTATAGGAATCACAACTGTCAGTACACACTTGTAGAAATATGTATTACCAGTGTTGTCAGGGATATCATCTGCAATGTCACTACTGGAATGTTTTTCTATCTCTTTCTCCCCAAACCTTATCTTAAATTATTCATTGTTGTTATGCATTATTATGATTTAACATTAACATAATTTGTTAAACTAACTATATTTTGGAAAATATGGTTGAGTATTGTTATGTTTTATTATGATTCAATATTAACATATTTTGTTAAACTAACTGTTTTCTTGGCCTTATGGTTTGCCTTGTACTGGTTTGCTGTTACCATACTGACTGTTATGTTACTTAATGTTGTGTTGCACATAATACACATTAATATGTATTTGGATTAATAAATTATTGTGCTCCATTCTATTAATACTAACAATTATTGCTATACCTCATTCTCCACAGCACGTCAAGGTAGGCCGATTCCAGCTGATCCCTCTACCTTACCTCAACTGGCCATGACACCAGGTCCCAGCATGTCTGGGACCCAGACTCATGGTGCTTCCCCTGCTGCCCCTGCACTACCTGCTGTGTTGGGTAGTACTACCCTAGGGGGAGGGACCTGGTCCCCCTCTTGGAGCAGTGGCAGAGAGAGATTAGTCACCCGGGATGAGCTACCAGTCCTGGTGTGCAGGATAGTCCACAGTGACTATAACCATCACCTGCATAGGATTGAGGGCATGCTGGCCGACCTGGTGGAGCAGCCTCACCCTGGTGCCCAGCCTCCAGCACAGCCACCCTTGGGGCAGTGAAGGAGCAGTGCCTAAAGTCCCATGGGTGAGGACATGAGTCATGTTGCTGCCATCAGGAGGCACATGGGAATCGGATTCCACAATACCCTCCCTATCCAAGGTGTTCATCCACCTCATGTGTCAAACACCACCCCTGTCTACTGTCTTGTCTGTCTTGTCTATTTGAAAATGCATCCTCACCTACCTAAATTGTCTCCCACATGTGTACCTATGTCCCTTCACCAACATTCCACTCTCACCTTAAAAAAAAAAAAGTGGGGCACCTGTCCCCACCAAAAAAATATCATTTGATACATAGCTCTCCATTTCACACACGTGTCCACTGGACATATGTAATTTGGTCCAATTGGCTTGACAATGCACTAATGTTGTCATCACCCTTCTCCCTGGGTGTGACAGTCCAAATTTAGATACAAATTATTTAAAGTGCACAGTTGTTGCTGTTGAAGAGATGGATAGCTATTGTTCTTTCCTACACTATTCCTGCACATCCCTACCTGCCTTTCACTATATTTTCCCCATGCTTGCCCCCATTTCACCACTTTCCTATCTCCCCTTTTTTTCTTTTCTTTATACTTTTTAGCACTGCACTGCACTATGCACCATATCACACAGCTTTGCTTAGCTCAGCTAAATAGAGCTATAATGACTGTACATGTTTATGACATTGTATGACAGTATTACAAAATGCACACCCCTAACATGTTTTGAACCCGAGCCCATCTCATCTAGAACACAATACATTAACCCACCATGCCATGCAACTCTTTATTAATACAGGTGGTTTAAACAAAACAGCAGTAATTGCCAGTTATACTCATCAGGCATGTTTCAGTGGAGCTTTGTGACATGCCGCGCAAACTGGAACTAAAAGTAATGGAATAAATGGGAGTGTACTTTGGACTTTGGTGCAATAGTACACTACTAAACAGCCAAATACATGATTATGGATGTAAGTGAGGCCTCTGATAGCAGCTAAATGTGATCTTTTATCAGCAACATGTAGAAAGACACCTGCTAAGGCATAAATGGCAAAGTACATGTACAACTGGGACCCTGGTGCAGAAATACAGCCATATAAAGACATCCATATATTTATGGATGTGGAAAATGTTTGTCACAGCCTTTATGTGTGCACATATATCTTGCAAATAGACCTGCTCTAGCAGTGACTCAGTAGCTCAGTGTGTTAAATGTCTTGCATACAGTACATTTTGCCATTCACACTCCTGGGTTCAGAGCCAGTGCTGTGTTGCATTTCAAGTACATTATTGTGAAGACAGCAATTACTGAATTACTCATGCACTCTTTATCCACACAAAACATTGCAAGTGTAATAACTGCTTTTCAGTCCTAGAAGTCACAGGCCTGCAGGTAGGAACACATTTCACATATCCATATAGCATAAGTATATGTCACCTAGTACTCTGTTACTGACAAAGTTTCCTAACATATGTACAATAAACACATGCCATACTTAGAGTGTAAAGGGTACCCCCACCCTGTATCTGCCTCTACTTCAAGGCTGACACAGGTACACCTACAGTTTGCCATCCTCCAAAGTGTTCACACCCTCTTCCTATGTCTGTTACCTGCAGCAGTATCTGCACCCTAGGGTACACACATCTCTACGTAAAGGTTTCTACTGCAGACAGATCTACTCTCTATGACGATGCAGTCTCCTCACCCCAGTAATGTCCATTTCAACAGCTAAGAAAGGGGCCCTGGTCTACATGAAGCCCTTATATATTGCACAGTGGTTGCATGTCATTGGCTAATGATAGTGCAATTCAGCTGTTTAGGCTGCAATTAGCATATCAGAGCCACATATTGGTTTACAGGCAATTACCTGGTAATGAGCAGCATATTAAAACTGCAAGCAGCTGGCTACAGGGAAAGAGTCTATATGAGACTTTGTCACACAGAGCACACCTTTGTGAAACTTTACCAGACACACAGTTCAACAGAGCAGTATTGTACTCTAGCAAGTATGTCATTGTTTTTTGTGTATAACAGGATGCAGATGTGATGATAGAGGTATGGAGAATAGGGATTACAGCAGTAAGCCAGTCTTAGACCTGTGGTAACACCATGTCGGTGATACCCTACTGACTTACACCTACAGGGGATGTACAATACATCAGGGTTGCATTGTCTTTTGTCAGTGTGGAACACTGGTGTTGTCGGAATGTCCTTATATAGTGGTTGTAATAACACATGCTATTCATCTGGCACTGCTGCTATGACATATTACTAGGTGTTTGACCTTAGGGGACACACCACAGTTGACTGGAGCTTTGAGTGTATGATCATACAGCAGAAGCTGTCATGGCACACAGAGAAATACCTCAGTAATGATACTATCTTGGTTGTATCCACATAGTATGTTGTCACACTGTGGGGTATGATATGTGTGAGCAAGCAGTGGATAGTGATGGCCATTTTGTTCTTGCTGTATCTGTATATAGTAGATGTCCAGGTATATGATCCTGTAATGTGCTTCCCTTTTGTTGTCTTTCAGGACCAATCTATCTTAGAAGATATGCCCCCTTCTCAGATGCTGAGAATGAACTGATACTTGAAAGACTAAGGTAGCATCACAACATACTCCTATCCAGGGGGAAACATAACAGGGAATAGCGGGCTGCATTGTGGGCAGACCTTGTCCAGGAGATGAATGCCTCTAGCCACTAGAACAGGATATATGAGCAGATTTTACACTGTGCTACCGACATGGTGAATGCTACACAATGAAGGGGAGCTGATGTAGCCAGGGTTTGTGCCATCACTGGTAGAGGGCCTGCAGTGGAAAAACCACACATGGTCACTGAGGAATTCCTGGTGAACCTAGGGACACACGGCAGCTCCCAAACATCCATCACACCATACATCATGAAGGTGGGGGCCACAGTGTCCACAGCAGAGTAGCATGCAGGTAAGCTTACTGTGATCACCACTGTAATACTGTAGCACTCATTCTGTCAGGCTGTACATACCTTTATGTGGGAGTCAGTTCTAAGTGCTTTTTTGGGGGGGGGGGTTAAGCTCCCTTGTACACTCATACTCCAAATGTCACCAATACCTCAAGTAGCACAGTAGCTACTGTACATGTGAGATATGTGCAGGTATTATGTTGTTGTACTGCAATATGCAGTGGTATTGAAATTACCTCACCCTTACCTTTTTACAGGTCCATCAGGTGTTGTCCCAGGCCATGGTCCTGCTCCTGGCAAGCGTGATACAGTATTGTTATGGAACATATTTATGCTATTAAAGTTAAGGGCCAGAATAATACCTAAGGTTCCTAGAGCAAGTAAACACAGCACTGTAGTTGAATGAACAGAAACACTTGTGTAATTATAGTTAAGAGCAAGTAAGCCTCCTTGGTTACATAATCCAACATGCCTTCTAAAAACAGAAAGGTTGATGGTACATACCTTAGGCACTGAAAAGTGTATGTCTATATATTTGAATTCATTAACCTCGAGTACCTTCTCATGGTGCCTCTGTGCTTAACACCGAGTGCACCATGAGAAGATACAAATTGGAAGCTGTTACCCCCAAGTGCCTTCCACAAGTGTGAGAAACTGTATTCCAGATTTGTGGCTGAGCTTAATGTAAAGCACACTGAAATCATAACTGATTGTGTAAATTACCTTATATAGTTACAATTCAGTGTGTTTTTACATTAAGGTCACATTAAAGTTATTGTAGACAATCAGGTTTAAAAGTTCTTGATAAAGCAAGTGGTGGCAGCCAAATCGGATTCTTGCAATCCAAGCCACCACTTGTGTCGCACCGCCATCCCCAACATTATTTTCTTTTGTTTTCCCCAAATAAATAGAGTGTCCAGTAGGAATTATTTCCTTTCTATCTTCAAATATTTGGAGATTTTACCTGCTACTGGATCCCTCTATTTTTTTGGGGACTCACGCATTGCAGAGATCGCCAGAGCTGCAAGGAGTTTCCCAGTTTATCTTTGCTCAAGGACTTCCCATTTCAACTTCTCCCTCTAACAACCCAGGTAAAAATGTCAGAAATTGATATGCAGAGGCTTTAGTATGAATATCCTCATAATTTAGTGGACTTTTAGAATATTATTTTCTTTTACTGAGTACAGCAACTCTAGCTGGGTTGTATTGCTACAAATAGGTCCTTGTCAGACATGAAACCAATGTCCTTATTTAACAAACAAATATTTAGTCTGAACAGAGCTATTTTTAATGTTGCTGCATTATCTGTATATTAATGCAATGGACTAACACATAAATTTGTTGAAATGCACTCTGATGATAATGTCCTGGATACAACGGTAGTGTCATTTTTTCAGACACTGCTATGAAGGGCAGAGGGTGTAACAGAGTTTGTCATCTGAAGCAAAGCAGGCATTAGTGACACAGGGTGAACCTGGGAAATAATGACCGATATTTCAGTTGCAGACTCCATATCCAAAGCACTGCTAGTTAGTGCAAAGCCTGTTATTCTGTCACCTTTCTAAGTTAGTATGAACAATAAAAATTGTCCCTTTTTTCCAGCTGTCTTGCTCGAAATAAAGGAATCCCCTCATTTATCCCCTCCCCAAGCATTGGTTTTGGTTTCATCCAAGTGCTCCATTTCCTTCTATTTTACAAGGACTCTCATCTGTAGCCGTGATTTGCTTTACGATTGCTAGCATACCATTTAACTGTCCAGAGACATCAGGATTCTGCCCAAATGCCCACTGAAAAACGATCCCACAATGTTGCTGTGGATCTAGGACTGAAAGCTAAAGTATGCCATTATTTATGCTCACTTTTGATGTTTAGCAAGTGAAAAAATAGAAAGTTTGTGTGTGCATGTTTGGTTGCATGTGAGTGAGAACCAGATCTATCTCCATTATTTTACACTCACAGAAGGTCTTAGTGTCCGTTAGGCTAGTACACACCTATGAATCTATGAACAAGGTATTTCAGTTCTCATATTCATGAATGAAAATGTTTTAGTGAATGCACCCACAGATTGCAGGGCATAGGATTAAGAAACAGCATTGGCTTTTACTGCTAGGGTCATATTTTTATGATTTGAAGACCTAAAATCTTTACTGGTAGAAACAGCATGACGAAGAAAACTACAGACATACATTTAAAACCAACGTTTGTTTCTTTGAGAGGCCAGATGGCTTAGTGGTTAAGGTCTTTGCCTCCCATGCACAAGATACAAGGTTTGCTCCTAACCTCTGACCAATGCCTGTTTGGAGTTTGCATGTTCTCCCTGTGCCCCCATGGGGTTTCTCCCATGTCTGAAAAACATGCTGAGTGTTTCCATCTCAAACTCACTAAAGAATGGAGCTGTGGACAGCAGCATAGATTCTACATGGTGCCCTATAGGGGAAGAGCTGTATGTTTTGGGCATCTACTGTGGTACACAGTATCCTCAAGATAGGAGAACACGGATCACAGACTGCACGCCGTGGCTGAACTAGCCACTTGACAGTGTAAAATATAGCTCTAGATGATTCAGTCATGTTGACTAATGTGGGCATGGGTAGGTACTGGTGATAAGTGGGTTGAGGAGCCTACTCTCATCCATGCCAGCAACCCTTGCTAATGGTGGGAGAGGTATATGTGCCCCCAGTGTGTGCCCACCATAAAGCCCAGCAGCCCTGGGCCAATAAGCTACTGGCTGGCTGGCTGGCTGGCTGGTGTCTAGTTGCCCAGCCTGGGTTACCTGGGATAGCTCTGTTGAGCAAAAGCTGGATGTAAAACCAACCAACCTGCCAAACATGAACTGAGAATTGCTATGCTTAATGTAGGTTCACTGACAGGATGCAACTTGGAAGTGGATGACATGATGATTCGTAGGAGGCTGGATATCCTATGTATCCAAGAGATGACATGGAAGAGCAGTGCAGCAAAGCCACTTGGCTTGGGATCCAGACTCTACTACTCAGGTGGGGGACAGGCTAGAAATGGTGTAAGAATTGTGGTGAGAGAGAGGCTTCAGAAGGCAGTGAGGGATATCATCAGAATTAATGACAGACTCATGGCAATCAGACTCCAGTGTAATGTTAGGGTAGTATTCATAATATCAGAATATGCCCCACAGCAGGGTTGTGATAGTGAGGAAAATAATGCATTCAGACAGCAGTTGCAGTACCTACTAGATAAAGCAGGACAACATGAATTGGTGTTGATAATGGGTGACTTGAATGCACATGTCGGGACAGACAGAAAAGGATATGAGGACTGCCTGGGTCTACATGGGTGGAGTAACAGGAATAAAGAAGGAGAAGCCATTCTAGACTTCTCTCTGGCAAATGGCTTGATAATAGCCAACACATGGTTCAGAGATCACATACAAGAGTAGCCAACGTGCAACTCAGGTAGACTTCCTCCTAGTAAGGAAAAGGGACTGAGGTAGAATCCATGATTGCAAAGTCATCCCCAGCGAAACAGTCGGCCCACAGCTTAAACCATTAGTTGCCACAATCAGCTCCAAGCAGTAGTCACTAAGGTCAACAGAGACCAGGCTGAAGACCTGGAAGTTGACTGGAGAGAAAGTACAGCAGTTTAAGGAATTACTCAGGGCTCTAGCACCCCAAGAAGAGGATGAAATAGGCAGAGCTGAAGAGGAGTGGCAGCGCCTTGAAACAGCATGTGTTAGGACTACAGAAAATATATGTGGCTGAGCCAGGTGTCGAAATAAGATACATAAGGAAAGCTGGTGGTGGATTGCAGAAGTCCAGGAAGTCATCAAAAGAAAGAAGAAGTGCAGGAAGAAATGGGAGATAGAAAAGACTGACCAGGCTAGGAAGGAATACTGGTTGGCTAACAAAGAAGCTAAGAAAGAAGTTGCAATAGCAAAGAATAGGGCATCAGAGGCACTCTACCAATTTCTGGAAAGTGACTCAGTAAGGGGCACAAAGAAACTATATCAGGTTGCAAGGCAAAGACAGAAAGATAAAGAAGATAGTCAGACACCCTTCATAAAGGATGGCAGCAACAACCTGCTTACCAGTCCACAGGACATCAAAGGCAGATGGAAGGAGTATTTCCAGCAGCATCTGCATGAACAAAATCCCACAGAAGCTGTACTCTCCCAGAAACGGCCTACAATTAGAGAAGAAGAGGAGCCCACCTTAGAAGAAGTAAGAACAGCACTAAGGAAGATGAAGTCAGGGAAGCAGCAGACTTAGATGAGGTCACAGCAGATACAATAAAGATGCTAGGTGAGATAGGGGAGAAATGGCTCCTGAGGGTACTAATAGCAGTGTGGAGAGAAATGCGTATCCCAGATGACTAGAGAATAAGCATACCTATGCCAGTGTACAAGAATAAAGGGGACATGCACAACTGTGGGCAGTACAGAGGGATCAAACTCCTACCACACTGCATGAAAGTTCTGGAAAGAGCGTTTGATAAACGATTACACAGAGTTGTAGAATGTAAGATGGGAGATGAACAGTTTGGGTTCCGATCAGGATGCAGCATGATTGACCAATGTTTGCATTGAGACAGATACTTGAGAAGAAGCTAGAAATGAGGAGAGAGTCTAACTGGGCATTCCTAGACTTGGAGAAAGTATATGACAAGGTCCCAAGAAAGCTAATCTGGGCAGTACTGTGGTGGTTTGAAGTCCCGGAAACATTAGTAGAATTAGTGCAGGCTATTTACAAGGACCCAGTGACTCAAGTACGAACAGTGTTCAGCCTCACAGAGGGTTTCCCAGTGGGAGTGGGTGTACATCAGGGTTCAGCTCTGAGCCCACTGCTGTTCATACTGGTGATGGACTACATTAGCAAGCAGGTTGGAGGGGACAAATCAACAAAGCTGCTGTATGCAGACAATGTGGCAGTACAGACAGACTCTGAGCTAGAACTTCAGCAAAGGATAGGAGAATGGAATGCAAATCTGAAGGCTAATGGGATGAAACTAAGCACAGATAAGATGGTGGTAATGGCTGCAAATTGGGGAGATCAGAAGAAGCTGAGAATAGAGATAGAAGGGAAGGTAGTGGAACAGGTAAACAGCTTCAAGTATTTGGGAGGGGTGGTTGAAGAGAAGGGTAGTCTGAATGAAGAGGTCAAAGCTAGAATCAGAGGGGCTGCAGCCAACTGGCATAGAGTATCAGGTGTAGTCTATGACAGAAGAATGCCAAAGAAGCTGAAAAGCAAGGTGTACAAGACAGTGGTGCGACCAGTACTACTGTATGGTACAGAAACCTGAGCGTTAAAGGCAGAACAGTTGAAGAAGCTAGAGATGATGGAAATGAAGTGCCTGAGAAAGGCGGTAGGATACACACTGTGGGACAGACGAAGAAATGAGGACATAAGAGCAGAAGCCAAAGTAGTTCCAATTTCAGAAAAGATCAAAGAGAACAGATACGGTGGTTTGGGCACAAGTGCAGAAAAGCAGAAGACGATCTGGGGAGGAAGATTTGGGACAGACAGGAAGAAGGTAGGAGGAAGCAAGGATGTCCAGCAAAGAGGTGGATGGATTGTGTAAAAGAAGATCTGCAACAATCGGGCATGAGTGTTGAAGAAGGCAGGAGGGTGGCACTGAATCGAGAGAGTTGACAACAGTTAACATGATACCCTGACCCCATGTAGGAAAAATGGGAAAAAGGGGGCTGATGATGATGATGATGTTTGTTTCTTACTACGTCTTTCATCTTAGTTTTATTAGCCTTTCCTGTTTCACAGTTTTGTGGCCCTTTCTCATACCAGCTGGAACAGCTGTATTTTCTGTGACCCTAATATTTTTGCAGCCAGTTGGCCCTGGTACTTTCTACTCATCAGCTATTAGAATCACTTTGTGATCACATCTGCATAGATAAATGGTATTGTTGCATACTCTGTTTGCTGAAAGTACTGGGCCATTGGAAACAGTTGCCAGTAGATACTAATGTTCAGCCTTCACAAAACCTAAAATAGTTGAACCAGTAACCAGCATCCATATAAATTTTCTCTTGACATAAAGTATTGCTGATATTTTTGAAATTATAGTCTGCTGTCTGATTATGATTCAGTATTTGTGTGTGTGTGTGTGTGTGTGTGTGTGTGTGTGTGTGTGTGTGTGTGTGTGTGTGTGTGTGTGTGTGTGTGTGTGTGTGTGTGTGTGTGTGTAAATTCACCATTATTTGCATGGGCTTTTATGTTTCATATATTGGTTTATAAATGTCTGTATCTCTTAATTTTTTCAAAATGTGCAGTGAAGAATTGCCAGGAGTTAAAAGAAATAATGCAATGTGATGACATACAGTGTGTATTTCTTCAATAATAGGGTTTGATACTGACCTCAGATTGTAGGCAGGGCTTAAAAATGGACCTTAAGGGTAGTTAACCTACTATTCACCTTCATAATCTAGTATAGTGACAGGTCAGTAGTTGGTCATATTGGACTACTTGGCTCAGATGAACATTGTTTTAGTATTCTTTTTGCTGCTTATCAAAGTAGCTGACAATGCTGTTATATAAGTGGCATTGAGGATAGGGCAATCAGAAATCAAATCATGCAGAGAACCTGTTGTTCTAAATCTTATCTCTTTCCCTTGTGCTAGGTTACTGCAGAATGTGCTGTCTTCACACAAATTAGGAATTCATCTTATTTGATGTACAAAGTATAATGACAGCGAAAGAGACAGAGTCAGATAGTGACAGAAAAAGAAGAGAGAGAGAAAGAAAAGGTATATGTGTATGCATTTTGTGTGTGTGTGTGTGTGTGTGTGTGTGTGTGTGTGTGTGTGTGTGTGTGTGTGTGTGTGTGTGTGTGTGTGTGTGTGTGTGTGTGTGTGTGTGTGTGTGTGTGTGTGTGTGTGCTGAGTGTGCATCAGTGTATGAGAATTTAATATTTTATTTTACAGATAATAACTTATTTTATTTTATTTACTTATTTATTTTTTCATTTGTTAACTGGCATTGTCGACTGAGCAAGAACCCATTTTAAGTGGAGGCCTGGGGAGAAAAGCTCAATACAATTTCTCATTTAAACGTAGATGTAGATACTCATACAATCTCAAGTATAATAAAAAAGTAAATAAATTCACAGGCAGTGTAGTATATGATAATAGAAGTTAATGGTGTTACCATAGTGACATATACAGTATGTGTCAACTATGTGTATGTATAGATGAATTCAAAAAGTTCTGGGGTGAAGAATTATGAACCAAGTAGATTAGATGAAGACAGTGAGTATGGAGAAGAAAAAGGACATGAGTAAAGCAAATTTTATTATGTTAAAGTAATAGGGTGGTAGAAAGTGGATGAACACATGGATTAGTAACACTCAAAAACAAAATTTACGTGTCATCGTGGACTCAATAGTGAGACACATGGATGTCCCACTCACCAGGTTGGACAAGGAGACAGTCATGGTCAGAAGCCTGTCCAGTGCGAGGATTCATCAGACCACTCATGCACTCTGGTCTCTCAGCAGCAAGTACCTTTATGACTCTGTCATAGTTCATGTTGGTGTGAATGATTTGAGATGTACCTCACTGGTCTATATGAAGAGAGGCATGGTTGATCTCTCAGAGTTTGTGTCCCAGGCAGGTATGTCCCTAGCCTTGAGCAGCATACTACCCACACCTAGAATGATGCCACAGTATAAATAAAAAATTATTGATTTCAGTAAGTGGCTCAGTTTTTTGTGTCATTCAAAGGGGATCCAGCCTGGGAAGCCATAGTCAACAGACCTCACTGCTTTGCCAGAGATGGTTTGTACCTGACACATCTAGGCTTTCAGCTACTACAAAGGCTCTTGCCTCCCAAACAGTGCCTTTTTTTAGGCAGGGTCTCAAAAACAACATTACCAACATGAAATTAACCAATCAGAATAAAATAAGGGTCATTCTGCTAAATATTAGGAGTTTAAACCAAAAACTGTACTTACTGGAAGCACTTCTAGTCTACTTGAAATAAATGGAGACAATCCAAATTTTACAAAACACACTAGTTATGGGAGATTTCAATTATCCCATAATCAACTGGAAAACCTGTGGTAGCCCTAACTCACTAATACAAAAGTTCCTTGACTTTGTTAATCCAAATGCCCTGGAACAAACTGTCCATACCCCGACAAGGAGAACAAGCATTTTGGATCTGGTCCTCACCAACATGCTAAATAGATGCAGTGCCACAACTGTCTGACCCTCGTTAGTTAAAACTGATCACAAGTCAGTCACCTTTGAGCTGGCACTAACACCAGAACTCACAAAGGGTGAAATTTTACCAAAAAAATTCACCAAGGCAAACTATACCATCCTAGATGAAGGTATAAATGCTTTCCAGTCCCCACCCCAACCTGGAAGTGGTAACTATGCCAAAGCTTACATTAAAGCCCTGTATAATCACTTGCATAAGTGTATAAACTTGGCCATACCAGAAAGAATCAAAGCCAAAGCCTCAAGTAAAAACAAGCTGCCATGCTGGACATCCATCATCAACAAACTTTACAATAACTGCAAAATGTTGCTGTCCAAGAAAACAAACACAAGGCCCCAACAATGGAAAAGCATCCTCCTCAGCCTCAGCAGGCAAATAAGACAACTTGTCAAATCTTCCAAGAGACCCTTTGAGAAAATCTTAGCAGGTACAGCAAATGCAAAAAATAAATAAATAAAATAAACAGAAGTATATATTCATAAATTGTACTAAAATAAAAATAGACCCATGTCAAGAGATCTCTGCACAGTCATCCCTTGGCTTGGGCCATATTATTTTTTAGTTTAACTTAGCCTGTTAATATATGAACATGATTAAGTGATGCTAAATAGTTTTTACAGTCCATGTATGCATGCGTAAAAATCTCACATAAAGATTGTGCATGAAATTTCAGTTCAATATCTCATTAACAGGTATGCATATAAAAAGACCAAAGTTCCACCTGATTTGCTAGAGCTTTCTAGACAAATGTGATCCAACTGTCCCATAACCTGGACAGATGGTAATGACTCAGTCTTACAGAATACTTGCACCTTGAATGTAATGAATGTTTGCTCAACAGGTTATGTGGAGCAATTATCACCTTTGTAAGAGCATGGAGAATCTTGCAGTCAAAACATGCAGGTGATTATAACATTATTTGTGCAGTTATAGTATAACACTGAGTCATTATCACTTGTCAGGTAAAATCATTGGCAGCTGTCACTGTTATTCACTCTACCAAAAGCATTATCACATTGCAAGCACAGGTGTGGGACAGTCCATATGTTTTTGAGTGCCACTGATATTTTTCATATTTAGTTGTAAAAGTTTGCTAAGGAAGTTGTCAACATGCTAAGTAAAACCTCATGTTAAAAACTGTTTGTATGCAGTATGAGATTTATGATTTTTTTCATATTTTGGTAACTAACTTTGTTCTTGACTGACCTCCACAATGGCGTGAGGAGAGCTATGCATGACAAATTGGTAACATGCAGCTTGGAGAAGAATGGAAAACACCCATGACCAAGTAGGACCAGTATGGTAAGTAAAACTCTATTGTTATATTTAGGAACACCATTGTCACTACTTACAACAGAGGAAAAGATGTGCTAGGGAACTTGTAAACATGCTGAGTAACACTTCATTTTCAGATTGTAAAATAACTATATGTATGCTGTGCACAGGTACAAATACATGTTTGCTTATGAATTGTGTTGTGTAAAATATGATATTTTTCTGAGTTTGGCAAATAACTCTGGTAAGGAGCTGGTGCAGATGCTGAGAAAGAACTGTTTCAGGAGCGTGTTACCATGTACAATCAAATATGTCAGTAGCCATTAAGCAATACTTTTTTCTTCTGCTTTTATCAAGCATGTGTAGAATTTAGATGACAAGAAGGGTTTAGTAATATAGAACTCGATCCCTTAGGTCCACTGCTGAATGGACACATGTAAAGAGAAAAGGCATAGGCAAGGCAGACAGCTGACACTGAAGGAGGTTGTGAGACTGTAGTGGTATCAGCTGTCTTAGTAGGTAGCCAGCACAGGTATTGGACAGATCAGATGGCCTTGCATACCACTGAAGTCCCATGCCTGTCCTGGGTTCATTAGTGGAGTGTCGGTCCTTGTCTTGCTTTTCCTCTTTACATCTAACCATTCAGCAGTATGTTGACCACACCAAGAATGTGTATATTTACAATAATATGTATCTATATGGTAAAACAACTGGCTCTGAATGCTGTACACATGTACAGATGTCAGTTTATGTAAGACTCAGGTTATGAAAATTATGATTATTTTCATATTTTGGTAAATAACTTTGCTAGGTAGCATGTAATTGTGCCAAGTCATACTTCATTTTGAAGACAGTATTAATAGTTGCAACATGGTAAAAGAGCTGTTTTTGTATGTTGTACACATATACAGATATCAAAGTTTGTTTAGGACTTAGGTTATGGAAATTATGATTTTTTCCTATTTTGGTAAACTACTTTGCAAGGGAGCATCTCAATGTGATAAGCAATGCCTCATTTTAAAGACAGTATTCATAGTTCCGACATGGTAAAAGAAGTGTGTCTGTATGTTGTACACATGTACAAATATCATAGTTTGTTTAGAACTTAGGTTATGGAAATTATGATTATTTTTCATATTTTGGTAAATAACTTTGCAAGGGAATATGTCAGTGTGCCAAGTAATACCTCAGTTTGAAGACAATATTGATAGTTCCAACATGGTAAAAGAACTTCTCCTGTATGTCGTACACATGTACAGATATTAAAGTTTGTTTTGGACTTAGGTTATGGAAATTATTATTTTTTCATATTTCGGTAAATAACAAGGGAGCATCTGAATGTGCTAAGTAATATCTCATTTTTGAAGGCATTATTGATAGTTGCAACATGGTAAAAAAACTGTGCCTGTATGTTGTACACATGTACAGATATCAAAGTTTGTTTTGGACTTAGGTTATGGAAATTATGCTTTTTTGATATTTTGGTAAATAACTTTGCAAGGCAACATGTCAGTGTGCCAAGTAATACCTCATTTTGAAGACAGTCTTACTCCTTACAACACTGTAAAATAACTGTGTATGTGCACTGTACACATGTACAGATATCACAGTTTGTTTAGTTTTGTAGGATTATGAAAATTGTACTTTTCTAATACTTATTATTATTATGCCCATAACTTTGCAAGAGAACATGGGGATGACACAAATGATGAATCATTTTGAAGCTGACATTGAGCCACACAACTTTTACAGTGATATGCAGCCTCTGCAAGTTACAAGTGATGCAATATTATGCTTTGTTTATTTATCAATTATGAGAAATATATTAATCATATTTCTGTGAATATCTCCATAAAGGAGCACCACACAGTAATAGTTAAGGTATAATTTTAAAGCTGACATTCATGCAAAACAAATTAAATACAAATTGTATGGGTCTACATGGTATATTGACCAAGATGGTGTGCTTTGCTTTTCCAAAAAGGTAACAATATGCACAATAGCAGCATTCCTTCCCAAATATTTAATAATGGCTTTGATATGCACTATTAATATTCAACATTTGCTCTGTTGGAAAGGTCAGTGTCTGCTGAACAACTTTTGCATTTACATTTTTGGACTAGCTCTTATAGTTAAAGAGTTATGAACATTTGTTTTTTGTTTGGTATTACAAATGGATTTTCTAAAAATGAGTTCAGGCTGCACCATTGTTCCTATGGAGGAGGTAGGATTTTCTGAGCTGCTCCATAGTCAATGTGCTAAGATAGGTGTATTGGATGTTAAGTGTTGTTTTATCAGATATAGTGTAATATTGCATAACCAAAAGGTAAATTATACTGGCCAAGTTTCACATGATTTAACTGGTGTGCTTGTTATAAAGGGCTTGAGTGGAATGTGTATTTTGTTGTGAGTATGACAGCGGAGATAAGAAGATGTGAGACTGGTAATGTAGTTGTGGATCTCCATTATTATGAATCTTTGTGTATTTTCCATACATAATAGTGCAGGTAGTAATGTACTGTTTTTGCCTTGGTTCCCACAGGTGACTGAGGGGGTTGGGAACTCTTACCCACAAATCCTGATGTCAGTGTCTCTTCAGACTATGATGATGATGGTGTCTACAGTAAGGCACAGATGGGGTTGTTGGGGGCTGATCTGTCCCAGATGTTGACATCCCTCTTCTACCCTCCCATTGTCACCACATACAGTCAGTATACCCACACATACCCAGTCCTCAGAGGCCACAGATATTGGACAGTCAGAGGGTGGTGACATTGAACAAGAGAGTGTGGCAACTATGGCCTCAGTGAGTGTAGACACTGGCCATAGCCAGAGATCCAGCAAGGTCCCACACAGGCAGATTGACAGAGGTGTTCATAGGAGGACTGCTGTCCATCCACCACCTGTTGCAGGTGTCACATCACAGGTCACTCTGTGCATGTCTCAGGCCATCATGGAGGCACAGGCATGTTCTGAATGGAACACCAGATGTATGCTTAAGGTTATGGATGCAGCACAGTCTGACATCTGTGACTGCCTCCACTGCATTGGGGACACCATGGATCAGTTCACTGATGCAGTGGACAGAAGGTGGGCTGAGACAGTGTCTGCCTTGGACCACACATTGTCTATGATGGAACATGTGGTTGGAGCAGGGCGTCAGACCCATGAACATAGGTCAGCAACACTCCCATAGTGGCAGTAAATTCACACTACAGAGGGAGTGTGCTATCCACACCATGATATGGCAGGCAATGGGCTCATTGTCCTGGGTGGTGCCATGAGGGACATGATCCCAGCAGACAGCGGTCACCATCAGGTACTAGCACAATGTCTAACCTTAGGCATAGTGGTGCCAGTGCAACTCCTGGCATAGCCAGTTCCTATGTTTGGGGCTGGAGATGGTGAATTGTCAACTCTACCATGTATGGTCCATAGCTGTCCAACATACACACATGTAGGGCTAGCACTGAGCTTTACTTTGTACATGCATGCACTCACACACCACTGTCATATGCAGGTCACCTACAGACACACACGACACCTCTCCATGATCCATCTAACCCACCCCCTTCCTGACTCACACACATGCTGTGAATCATTTGTGCCAGGCTAGGCCTCCAGCAACCCCACACAATACCCTGTGCATGTGATAATGCCTGTGCCATATCCCTGTCATACTTCTCATCAATGCAGGGACATGAAGCTATCTGTCTGATGCACAGGGTGACTATATTACTTGACATGTACTTGTGTACTGCAGAATTGTGTTGCCATGCCTCTTGTAGTATTCAACAACATATACTATATGCTGGCATGTGTCATGAGTATGCAACATACTTTTTTGTACCTTATGTTGTATGATGTTGTACAAGTGGCATTGTTACACAATGACAGGTATGTCAAGAACCTTTGTATGGTTCTGTTCCAGGAATCTGAGGGGATAACCTATGGACACACAATGGCAGTAAGGCAGCACAGGATGGCATGGCAACACAGTAGAAATATTGCATCAGCAAGGTACAACTGTATACGTGCATGTCTCCATAGGTACATATGTGCATGATAGTCTAACAAGGACATTGGCAGCAGTCAGCATACCCATTCATTCATAATTTGTGATAAGGTCTGATACCCTTGAAACATGTCAGTTGTGTTTTTGGAACTTACACATGTACAAACTCTGGTGATGGAGTGTGCCCATCTACAAATATCCTGTGTCCAGTTCAGACAGTTGGCCAACATCTTTTTTGACTATCATGTTCTGCATCCCATTGTGTACCATGCACATGATGTGTGTCACAGCAGATGTGTGCTTTTCATGCATGGGGGGGGCTGTTTCATGTAGGGTGTACTGTGTGTGTTATGTAGCAGTCTCCCTAGTATGTGCTATGTACACCACGCTGATGTTGTAGGTGTGTAGAACACATGAGACATGTGTTACTCCTGTCACAGCAACATGGGAGGTACATGGTGGGATCTGACACTTCCCTGTATGGAGACATAGACATCCCCATCAAACATGTAGGTGACGTACTACATTTGTACAGTCCTGACATGGACTCCATAGGACATGTTATCTACACTGTGTATTGGTGTGGCATGACACCAGTGTGGCTGCTACAGGTGTACGATATGCTTGTGTGGTGACATGGCAAGGTTGACACTGCACACAGTGATAGGTTTGCTGGTTGCCATTGGCAGTAATGCAGTGATAGTCTGACATTTATATCCAAAACCTGTCAGTATAGGTTGTACAACAATGAATGCATCCTCACATCCTAATGAACAGTGACTGTCAAAGGGTACGGTACAATACATTGTGTCTATAACTTCATGTGTAATGGCTCATGTGTGTACGGTGTGCGGACACTACAATATTTTGCTGTGGTGGATGATATCCCACAGGGTAGTATCATGCCGTGGTCAGCATGTTGTCTGTGTCAATGACTCAGACAACAACTGACTGCATCATAGGCCATCTTGGGTAACTGTTAGGTCTGTGTGGGGAGTTGTGATAGCTCCCAATATGCAGACACCTGCTAATGTACCAGTTAGAGATCACTGATAGGGGCTGTGACTGCAGTGAGGGAATACCTAGAAGGGGCACACCAATAATGATGGATGGCAGATCTCACTGGTGAGTGGTGTCATTGCAGCATAGTTCTCCCAATGCTATGTTCCTAGCATATGAGTCTCAGAGACATATCTATACACCAGCTGACATGCCACTCTGAACATGACATACACAGTTTTCACCATGGCCTGCCACCCTAATATACACATAAACCTTGTCAGGCCAAGGATGGTGGAGTCAGACTGCTGTCTGACATCCATTGCGTAGTGTGACAGTCATAGGGCCCCTCTGGTGACAGTCTGTAGGCATGATCTGGCGTAGAGGAACATTAACAGTGTTTGGCCCAGTGTCAGTAGGTGTATGGCAGTGGTAGTGCTGGTATCTATGCTAACGCCTATCATGGCATTTAGGTGACATGGTTTATAGATCCGGGGACAACAGTAGGCATTACATGCTATTTGTCTTCTGTGCATGTAAGTATTGCAGTTACATCCATCATGTTGCAAGGTGAGAGTCATGCAATATGTCTTTACAGACCACAGACAAACATGTTATGGTTCTATAATATGTACACAGAGGCTGGGATTTAATAAACTCCATGTAGGAATAGTAGTATTCCTACATGGAGTGAATGGTGTCCACATCCTCATCCCCCTCTTGGCAGCGCACCTTACGTATTAAAGACAGCATGCTACTGAGATGGATCTGCATACACGGATACTGAATCAGTGCAGGGGGAGTGTTGCAGTTGTGCCCGCAGATCTGTAACAGACCCCCTGCACTGTCAAAGTGCCATACAGCACTTTACAATCCTTTCAGTGTCTGTGGACACTGAAAGCAGGATTAGCAGGATTATGAATGAAATGCAATGCCGGGGTTGTGTGACAGGAACTGTAACACACCCCCTGCATTGTCAAACTGCTGTACGGCACTTTACAGTAAAATAGTCTCCTCAGACACACACCTCTCAATCTCTTCAAGCAAGAAATCTGGATAAAGCCATGAAAAAAAGTAGGACAGAGGACCAACAATAGGGGAACATTTTAAATATTTCTCTTACAAATTTAGAAAGTTGACAGAATAACAAGCTTTGCATTATAATGAGTTTTCTGAAGGGTACGCAGAGGGAAACTTCAATGTCTATTGTTATTTTCAGCTGCCATTACTAAAAGTGAGGCAAAAGCCCAGAAATAGGGACATGTTTTAATTATTGTTCATACAAACTTAGTTGATAGAATGACAGGTTTTGCATTACCATGGGTTGTCATGAAGAGTATGTGGCCTGTAACTGACATGCTGATATTTATATATTGAGATAGATCTATTTAAAATGGTTGTATTAAATATTTTTTTACCTTTGTATGTGAAGTTTAAGTGTAGCTGACTGGGTTTGCATGTAGCGGATCTTTGCTCAGCACTGCTTAAATGTCTTGTAATAGCTAAATACAAATCTCACTCCACAAGGGGGGATCCACCTTGGATCCCGCAAACTACCGTCCCATCAGTCTGATGAGCCTTGTCTGCAAGGCCATGGAGCGTATTATCATGGAACTTATAAACAAAGACATTGGCAACCTTCAAACACTGGACCCCACCCAGTTTGGGTTTGTGAAGGGCCGATATTGTCTTCTGAACCTGAATGACTTCTTTGAATCAGTCTCCAGAGCCATGGACAAGGGTAAGGTGATCCACTAAGCCTATCTAGACCTTGCCAAGGCCTTTGACACCATCCCCCACTCTGGAATCATAGATAAACTTACTAAGCTGGGCATTAATTCCTACATCACCAAATGGGTTGTTAACTGGCTTACTGATAGAACCTACAGTGTAAAAGTAGCCGACTCCAAATCAAGCTCCAGACAAGTGACAAGTGGAGTACATCAGGGTTCAGTCCTGGGACCACTCTTGTTTGGCATCTATTTCTCTGAAGTACAGGCCAACACTAAGGGACTCTGGCTAACAAAGTTCGCAGATGACTGCAAACTGGGAGCCATTATTGAATCCCCAAATTATGTGGATACTCTAGAAAAGGGCCTTACAGAAACAGATGCTTGGTGCCAGAGCCATGGGCTCAAGCTCAATGCCAAGAAATATATAGTTATCCCCCTTCGGAAAAAATATGTACCCGTGAATTACCATATAGGTGGCAGTACACTAAACACCGAAAGTGTGATGAGACTTAGGAACACAGGTGGACAGTGGTCTCACCTTCGATAACCATATCGCCACAACAGTCAGGAAATCCTTCTATATGGCACACCTCATCACTAAGGGCTTTTCATCCAGAAAAAAGGAGGTCATTGTCCCACTGTACTCATCCCTCATTAGACCCATTATAGAATACAACGCCCCATTTGGTATGTACCTCTCAAGACATCTGCAATAACTGGAAAGACCGCAGAAATATCTCACTAAAAGAATCACAGGCCTAAAGCAGATGCCCTAAGCTGACCGCCTTAAAAAACTCCAGCTATACTCTTTCGCATATCGTCTAATCAGAGGCAATCTCTGTATAACATACAAGGCCATGTCAAACCAAGAGCTGTGGGGCATGCTACACTTAAAGAAATCCCAAATCCTCAGAGCCACACGCTCCAGGGATCTAAACCTTGTCATCATAATAAACAAAACATGCTGGAGGGATAGGTTCCTGAACCAGAGAGTCCCCAGACTCTGGAATAGATTGCCCATACATGTCAAGCAGAGTGCCTCTTTGGCCCTCTTCAAAAGGAACCTTGATGATTGGATGGGAGAAAGGAAATTCACCCTGAGGATCACGTCAGTCGCCCTGCTAGACAGGAGTCCAGGGAAGTAAATAGTGTGGGAAAAAATAGCCAGGGAATTGTTATGGCTAGGCTTGTATAGGCCCTAGGGCTAATTGCCTAGTACCAACCTATGAACCTATGAACCTATGTATAGCTGAAACCTTCAACAGTGAGTTAGCTTAGTGGTTAGAATTCCAGCTCTGCATGCAGGAGTTCATGGTTTGAATACCAAAACAAAACATTTAGCTTTTACATGGGAAGGCACTGTGAAATTATTATTATTTTGTTTTATTTAATGATGTAGTAATTGACATTTCTTAACCAGAGTAGTGTATCTGGTCCAAAATTGCAGTCAGTGGTTATACGATGTGAAATTCACCATGTAAATACAAGTATGCCATACAGTCACACCCCAAGGATATATAACCAAAGCACATGGGGTACTTCATGTAAAGTGAAATATATACACCTAATAATATCTCAGTAATGAATAATGTCCAATCTGTACATTTTTTTAAATGAAAACTGAGCAATGGTTAGGAGTGCTTAGCTCTACTTAGCCAGTTTGAGCATTGCTTAAAAGTGTGATTCTAAGCAGCATTTTGCTCAGCTAACCAGATTTGCAGACTGCTAATACTGCTCAGCATTTGCTACTTTAAGCACTGCTCAACTCAGCTTAGTGGGTTTGCACACTGCTAAGCTGTACTTAGCATTTTTTAAAATGGTCCAATGATGGAAAAGGGCTGAAATATAGCCTTATTTAAACTGCACAGGTGGGAATACAGCTATAAGCTGCTGTAGTTTGATCACTGCAGGAGCTATGTCTGTGTACAACTATTCCAGTGTTCAACTCCATGCCTGAAAATGACAGCAGGATAGGTACATACACCATGCACTCTTCCAGATACGTGTCTCTCAAGTGTCACACTGTCATGGCTAATGATCTATGGTGCCAAAAATCTTGGACACAGATGTGAATCCAGTTGAAGTATGTCAGTAACACAATCACATAACTTCAGTTCAGGGTACACTTTGTTAGTCATATATGTAACTCTGACATGCACGATTCCCTCTAGTCTTGTACCCACAGTTGTCACAGTTTGGCCCATACCATTCCAAGTTGACATTTAACAGTTATGTATGTGCTACAGAAGCTATAGGCCACAGGTAGATGTAAAGTGAGGGCAGACCTGTAGACTATTCAGCAGTACTGTCTTGAAAAATATAAGCCTATACAGTTTGTAATGGGCTTTTTTCTCTCTCTCTCCCAACCCCTTATCTGCATCAGTAACTATTATAATTCATATACTATGGGTATGTTGGCACTTGTGTTCTATTATTGTACATATATTGAATTGGTTGCATACTAACATACCTTGTTCAAATCCCATTGTTGGTGGCCTGTTGCTGTAAATGCAGCTGGCATGCTGTTACAATACTGACTTTTATTCCATTTATGTATGTGTTCTGTTTGCTATGCAATTGTTTCAATTCTATTGTTCTGGGTTAATTGGAACACCCATACATGCTGTTATAACTAATTTTGAAATAGGTTGTTCAAAACCTCCACACCATAGCACATTTGGGAAGGCATATCCCAGCAGATCAGCCTGTCCCACCTCATCTGGCCTTGGCACTGAGTCCCAGCATGTCTGGGACCCAACCTGGAACTGCCGCTTCCTCTGGTCCTGCATCACCCTCAGGTGGAACCACCTCAATGAAGGGGGGGCCCAGGGGAGGGCTCCCCCTTGGGAGTGGGCATAGAGAGGGCCCAATCACCCACCAACAGTTCTGAGGCATGGTGTGCAGGGTCATCCACACACATTTGGATGAACGCCTGAGCCAGATTGATGGCTGACTGGCACACCTCAAGGGGCAACCTGCCCCTGCTGTCCAGTCCCCAGCACAGCCACCTTCAGGGCCATGAAGGGGCAGTGGTAGCTACCCATGGGTGGGGACCTCATTCCCACTGTTACCATCTGTGGGCACATAGGCCTCTGATTCCTAACCACCCTCCCCGTCCAAGGTGTTTACCCCCTCATGTGTTATATACTGCCCCTGTCTGCTGTCTTGTCTGTCATGTATGTCTGCAAAAGTAACCTCTCCTACCCAACCTACCTCCCCAAACATGCTTATAACCCTTCCCCAACATCCCACTCTCACCTTAAAAAAACAACAAAAAAGGGCATCTGCCCACACAAAAAATATTCCCCCATACATAGCTCTCCATTTTGCCCACACATACACTGGCATTAACCAATTTACCCTTGAAATACTCCACAAATGTATGTCACCCAAACCCTTCCCTGTGGGGTGTGAGGCTCTAAAATCCAAATTGTAGACATAATTTACAGCTGTTGCTGCAGTAGAAATGGAGAGCTATGGCCCTTTCCTACACCCATTATACACATCCTTAGCTGCTTATCCTACTGTTTAACCCCCTGCTTGCCCCATTTCACCACTTTTCTAACCCCCTTTTTTCTTTTCCATTTTTGGAATTAGCATGGGTTTAAGCACGAGAAAGTGTTGCTAAGCTTCTCTTGGCACTGATTAGCACTACACAAATCCATTTAAAACTGTTTTAATCACTCTAGCTCATGCAGCCACTGTTCTGCCCAGCAATAAAGCAACTGGCTCTACCAAGTCTCAAACATAGGAATCTGTGCACTACAGTCATAGCAACATAACACTACACCATATGATCTGTAAAATTTACTCATGCTTTTGTAAATATATCATGCATTACGGCCATTTAATATTAGGAAAAAAGTTATCACTGTCAAGTCTCAAACCCAGGACCCTGCACACTACAGTCACAGCAACATACCACTACACGAACTGAGCTGCGAGATTTGATAATGCTTTTGTAAATATATCATGCATTATGGTCATTTAGCATCAGGGAAAAAAAGTCATCACTCCCAATTCTCCAACCGACAATCTTACATACTAGAGTCAGAGCCACGCACCACGAAGCCAAACTATCTCAAGAGAATTAGTCATGCTTTCGTAAAGATATGCATTACAGTCATGTAACTGAAAAAAAAATGAAAGTCATGCAGATTATTGAACCCAGGACCTTCTGAAGTAGAGTCACACCAACACACCACTACAGCAAACAGCTGTAAGGAATTATTGATGATTTTTTTAAGATATCAGGCACTACAGAGATGTGACTTTAGGGGGAAAACAAATATACCATTGCTAATGTTTGAACCCAGAACTCCTGAACTAAAGCCAGAGGAACATATCAATACACAAACTGACCTCTGGAGTGTAATAACAGTTTTCACAAACATGTCCTAATCGCCAGTCACACAGTACTACAATATATAGTGGCCCAAGTCACGCTGTACCTGGGCCTCTGATGCAGATACAGAACCAATACACAGACAAATAAATGCTGCTGGATGTACAGGAGGCCTACAATAGCAGATAGAGCTGACAAATGCACAGACTATTGCTGAATATCCACAGTTGTGCCCCCTATTTAGGGTTGTGATAAAACCTACCCTGTCTGCCCACATACTGGCAAGCCAGTGCATATTGGGATTACAAAACCATGGCAGACAGTTCTGTGTCAACATCATACCCAGTGGAACACATATGTCCATGCAAATACTGTGTTATACAGCGTATGCATGCACATATGTCTTACAAATATACATGTCCGATTAATGGCTCACTAGCTCTATCTGTAACATTTCTAGCATCTGTCACATCTAGAAACCCACATACCTGGCACACACAGCAGTCTGTGGCATGATAACTACAGGCATGTCAATACTGCATAAGAATAATTGAGTCCTACAATGTCCTGTGAAACTGGTTGCTCCTACCACAGACTATGCTACCCACAGTAGCACTTTAAAGGCCTGCAGGGTGGGATACATCTCACAACTATGAATATATGTATTAAATATTGACTACCACTCTATGGATGGTACTATTATGTAACATGCACCACAGCCGCATGCCTCACCTGGGCTGTTGTGGGTACCCTCAACCAGGCCATGCTGGGACACAACAGCTGACACTGCACCTTCACTGACAGTAACATCTTGCTCTCCCCCAATGTCTTCACAATCCCTAGTCTGACTCCTGCCCAGAATGCAGCAGCTGTGGCCTGCTACATATGCAGCAGTGTGTCCAGCTACCTGCTACAGATCTGACCTTTCTCACAAACACCTACATCAGGGCATCCACATAAAAGCCAGCTGTAAAGGTATGGGGGGGGTGTTGAGGTTTCAAGGTACATGTGTCACAGTCTTTTCCTACAAATGTAACCAGCTGATAGACCAGCATCAATTGTAGCAATATGCACAGTCAGATAGAAAGGGATGTATCACACTCTCATCTGGCTCCTCACTCACCCCAACACACATTTACACAGTACACTGCTACAAAATGTAAGAGTCTGTTAACAATGGCCAGACATACATACCTCCCAACTGTACAGATTTACACAGAATGCCCAGATTTTTGCCTAATAATTTTGGGCTATTGCTCATAAAATTGTGTATTTTTCTGGCATATCATTAGGATGATATGAAGAATTAAGTCATTACATAATGATATACATTTCAGTGTCAGACTTCAAATCCTTCAAAATGTATGTCAAAACAAACACTGTTACTCTAGCAAATTCCTAAGTTAATAAGATCAATATATAAAATCTGTCCCTATTTTGCCCCTTTGTCACCCCATTTTGTTAGACTTTGTCCACATTAGTTGTGCTAAGTGGTTGATAGGTATACAGACATAGCATGCAAAACTTTGGATATAACACATCAATCCAAACAGTGGACAGTATTTCCACCTACCCTCTGTGATGCTGTAGCTCCCACTCCTCGATAATGTACTCCACGCAGGCCAGGAAAAGGGCCAACCCTCACATTTTTGCCTTAATTATAGCACTGGGTTGCCATGCCATTGCTTAATGGGAAGGCAACACAGCTGGTCCGGATGCAATTAGCAACTGGGAGACAAGATTGGTGTACAGGCCATCACCTGTTCATGAGAATTTCCTACAAAAGGTAAATTGTTGCCTATCCTAAACAGGTCTGACACTTTTTACAGGAAGACAGACTGCAAACCTTGACAACAATACTTGTGGATTTCTTCTGACAAAGGAGTGCAGCACTATAGCAGGTATGTCATACAATTAAGCATGTAATGGAATGCAGATGGGGGGATGCAATCATGAGAAATAGGAATTTAAATGGTAGGTCTCAACAAGACTTCCTGGACTGACATGTTGCTGTCAGTCTGCTCTCCAGCAACTATGGCCATCCCTGATGGCTCTGCCTGTAGTGACATATATCACAGCTCTGGCCCCTTGATCATCTCAGCAATGGTCAGCTCACATATGAGTACTGTTGGATTGTCTGTTGTACAACACTTTCTGTGACACAGCCATCCCAGCTACCTGGGGTGTTGCAAATAGTCATATGTCATTTGTGAACATTACTATGATACATATGCTTGTCTTACAATTATATGAGACCTACATATGTTATGTAGATTTTTAAACAAATTGTGCAGAAGTGTGTACTGAACTGTACGTTATGTACTGAGCTCATACCTCTCAACTATCCAGAGTTTTGCAGACTGACCACAAGTTTGCCTCATATCTGTATTCATTTTCTCATACATTTGTGTTTTGTCTGGAAAATCATTGGCAAATCATTAAAGACTGCAGTCATACAATTATCGCACACATTTGAATGTCAGATGTCATGTCCTTTGGAGTATTCCTGTGAATGCAAAACCTGGTATTCTATCAACTGTATAAGTGTGCAAGAGCAATAATTATAAAGTGTGACTATTTTGTAGGCCTTTGCCCCCCGCCCTTATTTGTGTCTTTGTCCAGATGTCTTGCTCTAAGAGGTTGAGAGGTATGACTGAGCTTCAAGAGTGTTAACACAGTGTGCCGTACTGCCAAAGAACAGAAATGTATATCAAGTATTACCTGTGCAAATGTATGTATTAAATGTAGAAACTGGAAGCCTCAAACAGACAGACATAAGTTGCAGAATTCAAGTAAATAAGCTGAACTTGTTTTACCAATGTGTTATCTCAGTTTCAGTGCAGCAAGCAGACATAAATGTCTACAGCTACAGGTTTTTGTATTGTGTTGAAACATAAATAATTACTAGGTTGAAAATGTCAAGTTTTTTAACTGTGTTATGACTTCTAGTTCTACACAAACATCAGACAGATATGCAAGTCTAATGCAGAGAGGTATGTTAGTTGCTGTTAGCCTGTGAAATGAAGGCAGGTGAAAAACACTGAAGTAATATGAGCTAACCCAGCATTAATGTGGATTATTACATTCAGACCTGTCTCACAGAAAGACCTTTGCATGTTGTATATGTCTTTGTATCTGACATCTACTCATCTGCATTTGACATGCTAATAGTAAGTAACTAAGCAAATGTAAAATTGGTTATATAGAGATGAAAATATAGTATATCTGTCTGATGTTGGTGTGGTCTGCATTAGTCTGAGTATCACTCATCTCTGCTAGTCGACTAATGCACTATGCTGTAGTTAACACAGTCCAGGGTTCAAGACTTGGCAGGAGTGATGTTTTCCACCTCATAGATAGGGGTATTTCATCCAGGAACAAGGAGGTCATAACATCCCTGCACTCCTGCCTTATCAGACCCATTATTGAGTACAATGCCCCCCTTTGGCATGTACTTTGTCAAGCACATGCAGAAGTTGGAGAGATCATAGGGGTTCCTGACCAGGAAAATCGAGGGTCTCAAACAACTATCCTATACAGATAGGCTAAAAGCCCTGTCCCTCTACTCAGTCTCATACAGACTGCTCAGAGGTGACCTGTGTCTGGCATACAAGGCCATTTCAGACCCAGACTTGATGGAGTTGCTGTATGTCTGTAAGACACTAACTCCACTCGCTCAACCTACACGCAAGGCCTTAACCTGGTCTGTGACATTAATAGAACTTGTTGGTGGGATAGATTTGTGTCCCAAAGACTCCCCCGTCTATGGGATAGACTCCCTCTCCATGTCAAGCAGAGTACTTCTCTAGCCCTCTTTAAGATTTACCTGGATGACTGGATGGGAAACAGAAATATACCCCTGGGATCCTACCTGTGTCCCTGCTGGTCAGGGGAAACAGGTGCTGACTTTGAGGGAACATGGGTGAAATTCTTGGCTAGTCTTATAAGGGCATCTGGGCCAGTAGCCTACTATCATCCTATGAGCCTATGTAAATTTGATTTGAAGCTTTGTTGGAGTTTTAAGAGGTTTTGGCTAGAGTCAGTTAAAAGCAATTACCAAAGAATTACTTTGCAACATGTAAATAGCATCAGTTAATTAGTGTGAGAAGCTAAGAGCCAGCATTGCTCTTCCTTTTAGAAATATCTGTAGTTAGATGGTATCTGTGTGGTCTGCATTGCTCTGAGTATCAATCATCTCTGCATTTAATGTTGATTTGAAGCTCTTCAGTTAAGCTTTGATCAATCCTATTTTGTATCTTATTCCAGTATTACATTTGTTTTGTTTTCAGTTTTCTTTTCTGTTGGAGTTTTAAGAGTTCCCCCTTGTTGTATTCTTGATATTTGTTGAAATTTGAGTTGGTCGCCCCTACTATAAATCTCATTCTGGACACTCCTTCCAGTCCATCTCATCAGCTTGTCCTACTGAGTAGACAAAAATCATTTGGGAGTGTTGGGAGGGCTTCACCCCCTTAGTTTCTCAACTTGATATTATCATGTGTCATCCCTTCCTACTTAACCTAAAAACAAAAAACATTTTACTGTATTTTGTTTTCATCCTAATTTAGTACTTTAATTTGCTTTTGCTGCCTGTTCTTAAAATGACTCAGTTGCACTTATTCTGCTGCATTTATTACTGCTTGTTAGTAGCCTGATGTAATTTTAACTGTTATTCTAAGCATTTTGGTTTAAGCACATGGGATTCAGGCCATTTGTTTTAAATTAAGAAGGTTTGTGGTCTGCTCTCTTGTGGCAGGAGAGGTAGCTTATATCCTTCTACGTTGGGAGGTTCTGGTTGAAGGCTTAGTGTCTGTTATTCTAATATTGTCTTACATCTGGTTTAAGCACTTGGGCTTCAGGCCAGTTATTTTACATTAAGACGTTTTCTGGTCTGCACTGTTGTGGGAGGAGAGGGTAGATTATGGCCTTCTGAGCTAGAAATTCCTGGTTAAATGCTAAGTGTGACTGCTTATTTAAACTGTTTATTTCTGACATTGGAACACTTTGTTTGCTGTAGCATAGACTAGATCCTGATCTGCTGAATCTAGCTTTATTTGTATAACTTGAGCACTAATCCAGGACATCTTTTTTGGAGAGGCTTCCCCTAGATCCTAGTGGCAATAGTGGGCAGTTAGAAGTTGTGTGAATGAAGAATGCTGGAACAGGGCTCAGTTTTGAGCTTTAGTATTAGTTAATTGGTTAATCTGTTTAAATCCATTTGCTCTTGTTTGCTACTGTTATAGTTAAGTGTGTATTTGTTCACCTCTGTGAAATTGACCTAAACAGAGTTTAAATATATTTTAGCTGCCTGCCGGGTGCCAGGATCTGCCACATAACGCATACACTCAAGTCACTCCACAACAAGTACAAATATGACTCTGTCATTGTCCATGTTGGAGTGAATGACTTGAGACGTACCTCCCTAGACTACATGAAAAGAGACATGGAAGAGCTCTTGGATCATGTGGTCCAGGCAGGTATGTCCCTAGCCCTGAGTAGCATCCTGCCTTCACCCAGAATGATACCACAATATAAGAACAAAATGATTGACTTCAACAATTGGCTAAGCTTCTGGTGTCATTCAAAGGGGATCCAGTATCTGTCTGCCTGGGATGACATGATCGACAGACCGTGATGCTTTGCCAGAGATGGTCTGCACCTGTCACCCCTGGGATTCAGGTTACTGGCTAAGGCTCTTGCCACCCTTATAGTGCCTTTTTTAGGCAAAGTTCAAAGAATAAAACCACCACCCTAACAGGTACAAGCATGCAAATTCTGAAGGTAATGCTACTCAATGCTAGAAGTCTAAACCTCAAAATGCACCCTCTCGAGGCACTCGAAGAAATGGAGAACATTGATATTGGTGCATTAACTGAGACCTGGTTCAAGGCTCCAGAGAGCACCCCTGCAATATCAGGCTACAACTCTTACAACACTTTTTGGCCACCAAACCAGGACCAAAACACTAAAGGTGGAGGAGTGTCCATATTCACCAAGGATATTCACACCACCAGACTAGTTCCCCAACACAATGCATCTGAAATTCTCCAGGTGCAACTAACACTAGGTAAGACTGCAATCCAAATTGTAACTTGCTACAGATCCCCCACCATATCCCAAGATTCTCACTACACCTTTCTAAACATACTGGAAAATATTAAGATACAAACAAACACCCTAATACTGGGTGATTTCAACTACCCTGCCATTAACTGGGAAAACTACTCATGTACCAACATCCTTGCCCAACAGTTCTTGGAATTCAAAAATTCCAATGCCCTAGATCAACTAATCCATAGTCCCATCAGGGGCTCCAATATCCTAGACCTGGTCATTACCAACATGGGAAATCGATGCTCCACACCTATGGTCACCCCCTCGTTGGTCAGGTATGACCATAAGCTAATCAACCCTCATTCCCTCCAGTACAGCTCTTTTGATTGTGCACCTTTAACTCCTAGTGGGCATGGCTTGAGCCTTTAAAAAATAAAGTTATCTACTTACAATTCTAACAAATACTCATTGACATAGGTCAAATATCAATACAATTGTGTTTGCCATCATGTATGCTTCAAGATAAAATATTCTGATACCTTGTACAGGGCATGGGTTTGGAATTATTAATGCAAATATGAACAAGCAATATTTGATGCCTAGAGGAGCAGTAGGGGTAACTGCAGATGCACCTTGAGGCGTCACTCGGATGTAACATCCACATCCCACCCCCACCCCCCAGTAAGGAAGCCTCCATAAAAAACTTCTCCAAAGCCATCTTCATGCTACTCAAGTCAGAAGTGACAAAAGTCATGACACCCATGCAGACGGGAACTGAAAGTTCAACTGCTGAATCCTACACTAAAGCACTGTGCGGGCACATCCACTCATGCATGAATCGTGCCATCCCAAATAGAACCAAGATGCTCTCCTCCAAAAAAAGGAAGGCAATCTGGTGGTGCTCTGCAATAAACAAACTTTACAACAAAAGGAAGAAACTATTGCAGAAAAGATAAAAATCCTAGGATGCAAAAAAATCCCTTGCCAGCCTCAGTAAGAAGCTGAGATCCCTCATAAAATCCTCCAAAGCTAGTTACGAAAATAACATTGTCAAAGATTCCAAAGAAAACCACAAGGCATTCTATAACTATGTCAAGAATCTAAATGGCAATGCTCAGATATGCTCTAAGCTACAAAAGAATGGCATTAAATATACTGATCCCAAGCATATTGCCAATATCCTGGCAGATCAATTCAGTGCCAACTTCACCTCCCTCTTACCCCCTAAATGGCCCATCTCAATACCGGAAAATTGCCAAATTCCAGTAATAATGGCCACACAGGAAAAAAAACGCACTCTCCAAAGCTAAGAATACAGCACCCATGAGACCAGATGACAACCCAGGCTGTGTACTACATGAACTACAAAATGAAGTGGCACCTCACCTAAGTGTCATGTTTAATCATAGCCTCACCTCAGGCTTCATGCCCACTCAGTGGTGCAGAGCTACAGTTATCCCACTCCACTAGGGGGGATCCACCTTGGATCCTGGGAACTACCACACCATCAGTCTGATGGGCCTGATATGCAAAGCCATGGAACGTATTATCATGGAACTTATAAACAAATACATTGGCAACCTTCAAACACTGGACCCCACCCAGTTTGGGTTCGTGAAGGGCTGATCTTGTCTCCTAAATCTGATTGACTTCTTCTAATCAGTCTGCAGAGCCGTGTACGAGGGTAAGGTGGTCCACACAGCCTATCTGGACCTCACCAAGCCCTTTGACACCATCCCCCACTCTGGAATCATACATAGACTTACTAAGCTGGGCATTAATCCCTACGTCACTTGATGGGTTGTCAATTGGCTTACTGACAGAACCCACACTGTAAAAGTAGCCGACTCCAAATCCAGCTCCAGACAAGTGACAAGTGGAGTATATCAGGGTTCAATCCTGAGACCGCTCTTGTTTGGCATCTACTTCTCTGAAGTACAGGCCAAAACTAAGGGACTCTGGCTAACAAAGTTTGCAGATGACTGCAAACTGGGAGCCATTATTGAATCCCCAAATTATGTGGATACTCTACAAAACGGCCTTACAGAAACAGATGCTTGGTGCCAGAGCCATGGGCTCAAGCTCAATGCCAAGAAATGTATAGTTATCCCCTTTGGGAAAAAACATGTACCCATGAATTACTACATAGGTGGCAGTACGCTAAACACCGAAAGTGTGATAAGAGACTTAGGGACACAGGTGGACAGTGGTCCTACCTTCGATAACCATATTGCCACAACAGTCAGGAAATCCTTCTATGTGGCACACCTCATCACTAAGGGATTTTCATCCAGAAATAAGGAGGTCATGTCCCACTGTACTCATCCCTCATTAACCCATTGTAGTACACAATGCCCCATTTGGTATGCACCTCTTAATACATCTGTAACAACTGAAAAGGTTGCAGAAATACCTCACTAAAAGAATCACAGTCCTAAAGCAGATGCCGTATGCTGACCACCTTAAAAAATTCCAGCTATACTCTGTCACATATCATCTACTCAGAGGCGATCTCTACTTAACATACATGGTCATGTCAAACCCAGAGCTATTGGACATGTTACACTTAAAAAAAATCCCAATCCCTCAAAGCCACACACTCCAGGGATCTAAACCTTGTCATCACAATAAACAAAACATGCTGGAGGGATAGGTTCCTGACCCAGAGACTCCCCAGACTCTGGAATAGACTGCCCATACATGTCAAGCAGAACACCTCTTTGGCCCTCTTCAAAAGGAACCTTGACGATTGGATGGAGAAAGGAAATTCACCCCGGGGATCACGTCAGTCGCCCTGCTAGCCAGGGGTCCAGGGAAGTAAATAGTGTGGGAAGAAATAGCCAGGGAATTGTTATGGCTAGGCTTGTATAGACCTTAGGGTCGATAGCCTAGTACCATCCTATGAACCTATTTAGCATAGTCTGATTACAGGTTTTGCTGCATTCACATCTGTTTATGTGATTCCTGTGTTTTCTGCTATACCATCTTGTGTTGGCCAAGGCCTTCCTGCACTTATTGGGAGTAAATGAACTGGTTGACACTGGTCTGGTATAGGGTATTGAGCTAAGAGCTTAAGGACAAGGGTGGATTGGTCATTCTCAGTGTTCCTATTTTACCTTTGTTTTTGTGGTATTTGAACCCAGCATGTGCATGGGTTTTTGCTTGTGTGCTGTTTTAACCCTTTGCGAGATACCTCAGTTGCATTTTTTCCCTTACCAGCACTCCTGTGTGAGTGAGGCCCTTGCCTGCAACTACTGTATTAATGTTATCCAGCCATAGTCACACCTATAGGTACTATCCTCAGATAGTACCCACTCAACTATCCTTGACCTCTCTTCCACAGATTCTGATAACAATGGATGGACAATTTACTGTGCTTTCTCCTGCTAGTCTGGTTGATATGGGTATCCTGAGAAAGTGTAGCAACTGCCTTATGCACACAGACAACCTTCTACTACTACCACATAGGAACACAATATGTGAGAGATGCAATCACATTAAGAACCTAGAATCCTTGCTGTCTCAGTCACAAGCCAGTACATGGTTGACAGATTGCAATGCTTTGCCAGAGATGCCCTTTATCTGTTTCCCCTGGGCTTTAGGCTTCTGGCAAAGGCACTTGCTTCCCCATAGTGCCTTTTTTAGGCAAAGTCGTGACCACAAAATTGCCAGCATGAAAGCTTATTATAAACAAAATGTAAAGGTCATGCTGCTAAATGCAAGGAGTCAGCATGAAACTGCTGTCATTGCAAGCTTTCCATGCCCTGTTGGAAGCTAACATTTGTGCAAGCACTGCAACCTGGTTCAAAGGTGTGGACAGCACCCTAACCTTGCCAAGTTACTCATCCTACCATACTTTCAGACCCCTAACAGAGGGTTACAAAGCCAAATGAGGTGGAGTTTCAATATTTATCATAGACATACACACCTCCAGGCTGGTCAAACGGTGTGACCCAGAGGAGACACTCCAAGTGCAGTTAACTGTTGACAAAACACCTATTCAAATCATAGCTAGCTACAGACTTCCAACCATGACTCAGGACACCCACACCACCTATCTGAACTTATCACAATCCATCAAGATTCAACCCTCTACTCTGATCCTGGGTGACTTTAACTACCCAACCATAGAGCGCAAGACCTATTCTACCCAAACATGAATGTATGGAGATTCCTCGGCTTTGTCACTGCCAATACATTACATCAGCTAGTTAACACCCCTACGACAGGTGGAAATATCCTGTCCCTGGTCCTAACCAACATGACTAGCCACTGTAGCACTGTTACGGTGTCATCCTCCTTGGAAACATCTGATCATAAAGCGATCACTTTTAAAGTCACCATCTCCCATGCCCCCCTCTCAGGGTCAAACAAAAACACTTTTTAAAAGCAGAGTACAATCTCAGAGAGCAGGTATAAGCAGCTTCACAGCCACCATCCCTTCAGCTGGAACTAGCAGTAATATCCAAGCCTACACCAAGAAACTATATGAGCACCTACATAGCTGTATGGCCTCAGCAGTACCTGACAGAACCAAATCATCTCCCTCAAGGAAGGGGTAAACCTGTCTGGTGGATAGCAGCAATAAATAAACATGCTTTACACGCAAACACACAGAGTGGTATAGTTGGCTATATAAAGATCCAAACACTTACCTAGCAACTTGTATGTACTACATTGCAGCCTATTTATTACACATGCCACAAAGCTTATAGAACTAATAAGTGTCAAATGGTATTTCTAAGGTGAATGACATCAGCAGGCCTTGTAAAGTAGGGCAAAGGGAAATGTACTGGGTGGAGCAGGCCTCAAAATGGTATAATCAACACACAGAGAATATGCTTCTAATCCACACACACAGTTGCCAATAATGAGAGTAGAACCCCTATCTATCTAGTTATTTGCATTACAGTGTTGCACACTTATCACATGTGCCACGGAGCTTAGAGGGCTAAGGAGTGTCCAAAGCTATTTCTAAGGTGAATGACATAAGCAGGCCTTGTAAAGTAGAGCAATGGGAAATGTACTGGGTGGAACATGCCTCAGAATGAAATGGTATGACACCCACACACACACACACACACACACACACATACACACACACACACACACACACACACACACACACACACACACACACACACACACACACACACACACACAAAACACAGTATTGAGATTAGAACAACTACCAATCCAGTGATTTGTACTACAGTGTTACACAGTTATTGCACACACCACAGAGCTTATAGGGTTGATGTGTGTCTAAAGGGACTTCTAAGGTGAATGACATCAGCAGATCTTGTAAAGTAGGACAATGGGCAGTGTATTACGTGAGAAAGGCCTCAAAATACTTTAACCTACAAACACAAACATTTGCCAGGACTGAGACTAGAAACCCTGCCTATCTGTATTACAGTGTTACGCAGTTATCACACATGCCACCAAGCTTCCAGAGATGAAGAGTGTCCAAAGGAATTTTTAAAGTGAATGAGATCACCGGCTCTTGTAAAGTATGGCAATGGAAAGTGTGCTGGGTGGGAAAAGCCTCAAAACACTTTAACCTACAAACACACACACCTGCATTTGCCAAGACTGAGATTAGAACCACTGCCTATTTAGTTATTTATACTACAATGTTACACAGTTATCACATGTGCCACATATCTTATAGGGCTGAAGACTGTCCAAAGGTATTTCTAAGGTGAAGTATACTGGGTGGAAAATGACTCTTCCTTACTTTAACTTATAAACACACATTTGCTAGGACTGAGAAGAGAACCCTTACCTATCTAGTTATTTGTACTACACTGATATACAGATATTGCATGCTCCATGGAACATACAGAGCTAAAGAGTTTCCAAAGGTACTTTTACGGTGAACGACATCAGCAGATCTTGTAAAGTATGGCAATGGGAAGTGTACTGGGTGGGAAAGGCCTCAAAATACTTTAACCTATAAACACTCATTTGCCAGAACTGAGATTAGAATCCCTACATATCTTCATGTTGCATACTTATCACACATACCATGGAACGTATAGAGCTGAAGAGTGTCCAAAGATACGTCTAAGCTGAATGACATCAGCATACCTTGTAAAGTAGGGAAATGGGAAGTGTACAGGGTGGGAAAGGTCTCAAAATACTTTAACCTACACACACACACACACACACACACACACACACACACACACACACACACACACACACAAAGACGGGTGATGTGAGATTACAACTCCTACCTCACTACTATTACACAATGGAGCTCACCTTCATGCTGGCACATGCCACTGGTTTCAACTGGTATGCAACTGTCTGCAGCAGGACATCACTCTATGCTTTTAAGTGTGTCTCTGTCTATGACTCACTCTCTGTCTGTGTGCCTCTCTCTCTCTCTCTCTCTCTCTCTCTCTCTCTCTCTCTCCCTCCCTCTCTGTCACTGTCTGTCTCTCTTCCCCATGTCTATGTGTGTGAATGCTTGAAATATTTGTATATGTTGCCCATATATATGTTTGTGTATCACACTCAACAGATGCAGATATAGCACATATGGGCCACCTACAGATAGTTGAGGGTAATCCTGTGTGCTACAGCCATCCCTCTCAACCTGTTAGTGCAAGAAATGCAGGGATAGCCTGCCAAAATGGGGGGACAATGACCCAAACATAGGGAGATATTTTAAATATTGCTCTTATAAACTTAGAAAGTTGCTAGAGTAACAGAATTTGTTTTAGCAGACATTTTCTAACACATTTGATGTCTGACACTGAAATGTATATGTCATTACCTACTGATAGAAATCCTCAGATCATTACAATAATTTACCAGAGAATTAAAAGATTTATGATAAACACACCAGATATATGAACCAAACTATAGACATTCTCGCCAAATCCAGACAGTTGAGAGGTGTGCCTACAGGCGATTGGCTGACAGAGCTGTGTAAAATAATCAAGCACCTCAGTGATATACTGACTTGGGAACTCCTGGTTGTGTGGTATCCTTCTTAACTGGAAAGTCATATCCTGGTGTGGGTACAGAGTGCATTGTACTGAGCAGAGATTTCCATAATATGTGTGGTATATTCTACATAGCACTGTGATTTCCTGGTATGTCAGTGGCAGAGCAGTATAGAGTAATGTGGTAAACCACTGACAGACATTTGTTTATAGGTTCAAAGGTTCATATGAGGTTACTAGGCTATTGGCCCTGAAGCCCTTCTAACCCTAGCAGATGAGAGTGTAGCCCATGTTAAGACATATCAGCACCGAGAGCCCCTGTCCCGCCAGGGACACAGGCGGAATGATAGGACTGTATTTTCTGTTTCCCATGCAGTTATCCAGTGTGCACTTCACAAGGGGTATTGAGGTACTCGGTTTGATGTGGACAGGTATTTGTGGGACACATATCTGCCACACCAAGTCCTACTGATATCACAGACCAGGTTGATGCTGTGCTTATAGGTTGCTCGAGTGGGGCTTAACTTCCAGATGTGCAGCAGCCCCATCAAAGGAGGGTCTAGATTGCTTTGTGTGTCAGACAGTGGTCACTTCTGAGGAGTCTGCATGGAACTGAGTAGAGAGGCAGTGCTTTTAGCCTATCTGTGTAGGGTAGGTGTTTGAGGACCTGGATTCTCCTGGTAAGAAACCTCTGTGGTCTCTCCAGCTGCTGCATGTGCTTTGTGAGATACATGCCAAAGGGGGTGTCTTCTCAATAACTGGCCTCAAAAGGGTCAAATACATGGATCTTATGACCTATTGGTCCCTGGATGAGATACCCTTACTTTTGAGTTTGCCCATCTAAAAGCTTTCCATACAATGGAAGCAACATGGTGCTCAGAAGTCAAGTTGCTATCAACCTGGGTGACAAAAATGCCTCACTATTGATTGTGTAAGTAGGAAGTTGTTGTTCATGTGAAAATATGTGGAGATGTCAGTATCCCCAAAGGGGATGATGATGCATTTTCTGGCATTCAGTTTGAGGCCATGTTTCTGGCAGCAGTCATTTGTTTTTATGAGATCCTCGTACAGGATGTCTACATCACTTTGGGAATTGATGACTGTTCCCAGCTTGCATTCACCTGCAAACCTGGTCAGCTATAGGGCAGTGTTTTGGTCTGCACCTCAGGAAAGCATATCCCATATAACAGAGGTAGGAAGACTGATCCTTGTGGTATGCCACTCATTACAGGTGTACTGCTTGAAGTGAGTTCTATCAGTGAGCCAGTTTGCTAACCATCTGTTAACATGGATTGATGCCTCCTGGATACAGTATATCTACTATGGCCAAGTGGGGAATAGTGTGTAAGGCTTTGGTGAAGTCAGTGTGGGCGGTGTGCACATCTTTCCATTGTCCATGTCTTTGGTGACTGTCTCAGGAAAGTCAACCAGATTTAACAGACATACCTCCCCTTGACAAAGGCAGACTGTGTGGGTTGAGTATTTGGGGTGTGCCAATGTCCCTGTTAATGAGGTGCATGATCATCCATTGCATGGCCTTGCAGATCAGGCTAGTAGGCTGATGGGTCTTTAATTTCCTGGATCGGTGAACATTCCACCTTTGTGTAAAGGGATGACAGTGATTGTCCCCCACTTGGCTAGGGCAAAGCCGGTACTCAGGTTTTGGTTGACTAGGATGCCTAATGGTGCTGCCAGTTCATGCCTAATTTCATTTTGGATGCAGCCCTGGAAGTGTCCAGGTCCCATGGAGGCTGTCTTTTTGCCTTTGGGAGGGCAGTGATGCCCTGTTCCCTAGTGATAAGGGGTAGGTGGGCAGGTACTGGGGATGTCCTGCTTTACTGATGGAGGAGCAGACAGGAGACATTTCCGCTGAATCTGTCAGCCAGTAGCTTGTCTATATCTACAGCATTTGTGTATATGGTGTCCTTGACCACCAGTTCTGAACAGATCTGGGAGTTTCCTTTGAGACTGCAGATATATGTGAAGAAGCCCTTATGATTGTCTGCCTTACATGTGGGCAATTTTGACTCAGAGTTGCCTTTAGAGGATTTCACTGGTGCTCTTATTTGTTTGTTCAGGCTTAGGAGAGATTGGTTCAAATTGTGCACCAGCTCCTTCTTGGTCCTGGACAACAATGTTATCACCTTTATTGCAGAACAGATGTTTAAAGACAGGTATACTCCCCCTTGCGGAGGATGATTTTGTCCTGTCAGGTATTCCTGATTCTATATATATATATATATATATATATATATATATATATATATATATATATATATATTTTTTTTATTTATTTATTTTTTTTTTGGTGCCTGTTCCTCCATTGGGGGAGGGGGCTGTGCAGCTGTTTATACCATCCCCCAGGTGATTGTGATCAGCTTGAGAGACATTTTCAATTTTACCATGGCTAGAAGGGGGTCAGGTGAGATGGTGATATTGAATGTGAATGCTTTTTGACAGATCTTGCCAGGGAGGATGATACCATAGGGGTGCTCCAGTGGTTAATCCTGTTGTTTACTGCCAACTCCAACATATGTATCACATCTTGTTGTGGTATCAAGTAGCTGTCCTAGGGATTAAGCACTGATAAGATGGGGAATCTCTGGGCATTTCTGTTCTGGCATGGTTGGTTTTTCCAGTCTATGGCTGGGTAATTAAACTCATCCAGGTTCAGGGTAAAGGGTTGAATCTTAATAGATTTGTAGAGGACCAAATAGGTGGGGTGGGCATCCTAAGTCAATAATGTTGACCTGTACCTACCTATAATTTGTATAGGGGTCTTGTCAATGGTTAACTGCACTTGGAGTGTCGCATGTGTGTCAGACTGTTTGACCAGCCTGGAGGTGTGTGTCTGTTTAGCATATATTTTTACTCCACCTCATTTGGCTTTGCTGCCCACAGTTTGGGGTCTTGCTGTGTGATAGGATGACTGACCAGGTAAGGATGGGTTGCTCTATGCAGCTGTTCCTCATGTTTCTGTGAGAGCACAACTGTCAGCATCTTCCAGGGTTAAAAATACTTGCAATGAGTGCATTTTCATGTTTAGACTCCTAGCGTTTAGCAGGGCAGCCACAGTGGTGCAGCTGTTAGCATGGTCACCTCACAGCAAGAGGTTCTCCGATTCGATCCTTGGTTGGGCTGCCTTCTGTGTGGAGTCTGTATGTCCTCCCAGTGGTCATGTTGATTTCCTCTGGGTGTTCCAGTTTCCTCCCACATCCCAAAGACATGCTGTAGGTGGATTGCACACTCTAAATTGGCCCTAGGTTTGAGTGTGTGCATGTGTGAGCCTTCTGTGGAAGGTTGGGTGCCAGGCTGGCAAATCAACACCGTAAAAACTCTACTGACAATCATGAGTGGACCAGTGATCTGCTGTGGTGACCCCTAATCAGGAAAAAGCCGAAGGAAGAAGAAGACTCCTAGCGTTTAGCAGTATGACCTTTAATTTGCATTTTGTTGAAAGCTTCATGTTGGTAGTATTGTCCTCATGACTTCCCTAAAACAGCCAGTATGGGGGAGGCAGTGACCTTTGCCAGAAGACTGAGGCCAAAGTGAGACAAATGCAGGCCATCTCTAGCAAAACAGCATGCTCTGTCAATCATAACTTCCCAGGCTGTAAGGCACTGGATCCCCCTGGGACAACACCAGAAACTCAGCCACTTGGTAATGTCAATCATTTTCTGTTTGTATTGAGGCATCATTCTGGGTGACAGTACAATGCTGCTTAGGCTTAGGGAAATACCTGCATGGGACACATATTCAGCATGCTCAATCATGTCTGTCTTCTGATAGTCCAGGGAGGTACATCTAAAGTCGCTCACACCAACATGGACTAGGACAGATTAATAACAATACCTGTTGTGGAGAGACTTCAGTGCATGTGTGATATGGTGGATGATGGCACCTGACAGACAAGTAAGTGTTACTGTCTCCTTTTGCAGCCTGGTGAGAGGCACACCTGTGTGTCTCACAATGGAGTCTCCTATGAATACTATATTGGGTTTATGTTTGGGCTTTAGTGGTTGCCTGACAGTGGTGTGTGGACTATGCATGGTATGTGGTATAGAGGTTTGTCGAGTTCTCATGTTTTTTGGCTCTAAGGTGTCCTTTGTTTGGGTATGTATTTGTTGAGGACCCCCACATATGTGGGTGAGGGTTGTGTAGTTGTGGGTGATGTTTACTGACTGCATACACTGCAGGGAACCTATGTTACTGCACAATTTGTTCTGGTGTGCACATTCTCCATTTGTCTAGCCAGTGGTTCCCCTTCCCCTTATATGTGTCTCTTTGTCCTTCTGTAGTGCAGTCATAGGCTTTGTCCATAGTTGCTGCTGTTATGTATTTGTATTTCTGGTGTGAGTGCGGTAGAAGTCATAACATCACACACAGGTTGGGGACTTCACACATCTGAGTGTAACTGTTCATGGGATCATAGGAGTTTACTAGGCTACTTGCTCTGGGGCCCTTACAAGCTCAGGCCTGAGTATATCCCCAGAAAAGAAACCACAATCAGCAGTTGTCGGCCCTCTCAGTGATGGACACAGGTTGCGCGCCTGGGACAGATTTTTGGTTGCCCATCCACTCATCAAGGTTGCACTTGTAGTCCATACCTCTCAACCTCTAAGAGCAAGAGATCTGGAGAAAGACCAGCAATATGGGGGACAGAGGCCCAAAATAAGGGCCATATTTTAATTATTACTTTTATCGTGCGTAAAAAGTTGCTAGAGTAACAGGATTTGTTTTTGCATACATTTTCTGAAGAATTTGAAGTCTGAAATTCAATTTGTATATCATTATTTAGTGACTTCATTCCTAAGATCATCCCAGTATTTGGCAGAATACCACTAATTTTATGAGGCACAGTGAGCCAAAAATGTGGACAGTCTGCGAAAATCTGTACAGTTGAGAGTTATGCTTGCAGAGGGTCAGCGACATACTTTATTTGACTTGTATCAAGACTGTATTCCAGAGACAGTTCAGCTTCTGGGAGACAAACCTGTTTCTCCAGGAGGGTCTGTTAATGTCACATATTAGATGTAAGACTTTTGATGTGGTACTATGTGAGAAGTTAGCTGTACAGATATGGAGCAGCTGTACTAGAGCAGGATCTGAGATTGCCTTGTAGGCGAGACACAGGTCACCTCAGACCAATATGTATGATACAGAGTAGAGTGATACCAATTTGAGCCTGTCCACATAGGAAAGGTGTTGGAGGCCATGGATTATCTTTATGAGGTATTTTTATGGCCTTTCCAGTTGGTGCAGGTGTTTTGTGAGGTACATACCAAACAGGACATTGTACTCAATTATTGGCCTAATGAGGGAGGAGTACAGAGAGGTAATCTCCTTTTTTCCGGATGCAATCCCTTTACTTATGAGATGAACCAAGTAAAAGCCTTGTCTGACCACTGTAACTACATGATGGTCAAACATGATATTGTTGTCAACTTGTGTACCCAGGTCTCTCAGAACAGATTGTGTTCTTAGGGGGTTGCCGCTAATGTGGTAATTAGTAGGGGCTGTGTTTCTGATGAATGGTATGCTAATACATTTTTTGTCATTTTACTTAAGCCCATGACTTTGGCACCAGTCATTTGTTGCTGTGAGACCCTATTGAACTATGTTAACAGCATTTGAGGAGTCAATGACAAGTTACAGTTGTCCACAAACTTGATCAGCCACAGGTCTTTTGCCTTTTCCTGGACCTCTAAGAAGTAGATAGAAAACAACAGGGGTCCCAGGACAGATCCCTGAGGGATACCACTAGTGACAAGTCTGCTATCGGAGGTAGTGGCACCTATTTTGACCTTGTGGGTCCTATCAGTGAGCTAGTTGGGCACCTACATGATGACATAAGAATTTACACCACATTCTGTTAGGCTTTTGATGATGCCCAAGTGGGTGACTGTGTCAAAGGCTTTGGCCAATTCAAGGTAAGCTGTGTGTACTGACTCTTCCTCATCCAGTGCCTTGGTGACAGTCTCAAAAAAGTCAACCAGTTTCAACAGGCAAGCTCTGCCCTTGACGAATTTGAAATGCATGGGGTCAAGTGCTTGGAGATTGCCTATGCCCTTGCTTATGATGTGCAAAATAATACACTCCATGACCTTACTGATCAGACTTGTCAAGCAAATGTGGCAATAGTTTCCAAGGTCAGTAGTGCCACCACCTTTGTGCAAAGGGATGACAATGTCAGTTATCCAGTCTGCTGGAATGAAGCCTGTGCTTCAGCTATGGTTGAGGAGGGTGCTCACTGGTGAGGCTACTTGTTGCTGGAGATGTTGCAGAATACAGCCTGGGATAATATCAGGTCCCATGGCAGCTGTATTGCTTGGTTTGGATAGGTACTTTAGCACTTGATCAGGGCAAGTATGGGTGATGTGGGATGTGACTTTGTGCAGGAAAAGGGGGTTGATGCTTGCTCTGAACCTATCTGCTAGCAGGTTGGCTAAGTTGACAGGTTCTGTGTAAGTGGCACCATTAAGAAGTAATTCAGAACAAACCTGGCCTTAGGCATGGAGGTTTCTGATGTAAATGAAAAAGGCTTTGTGGTTAGCCTTTGTTTCAGTTGCTAGTTTCGATTCATAATTGGCTTTGGAGGATTTCACTAGTGATCTACTTTGCTTGTTGAGGCTAAGGAGGGAGTGTTTCCATTTGGGAATTTGTGCCTTTTAACCCTTGGAAAACAGTTTCTTCGTTTTGTTGTAAAGCCTGTCGATAGAGGATGTCCACCACATAGGTTTGTGTTTCCTTGAGAAGCAGGTTTTAGTTCTGTTGGGTATGGCTGAGTCCATGCAGTTGTACAGGTACTTGTATACTGCACTGGCATACTGTTCAGCATATCTGTCTACACCCTCTGAGGGTGGCAATGGTGTATAGCTACTGATACCCTCCCTTAGAAGGTTGTGGTCAGTTTTTGAGGTGTAGAGGTCAGACGAACAGAACCTGTTTAGCACGTTGTCCATCATTGAAACCTTACATCTGTTGTGGTTGACAGTTTGTGTTGCAATGTTATTATAAGGCTACATGTCAGCCATAGCTGTCAAACCATCATAGACTGACATCTGGACAGGCCCATATATAACAGTCAGACACAGGCCCACACATGGGGACAGGGTGTTGATATTGCTCTGCCAAACATAGACAGTTTGGAGAATGGTTTGGTATTAGCTTGCTTTTTCTTATGGGTATGATGTCTACTTCTTCACTGTCTGCCTTTGATTTTTTTCACATCAACCTTTATTGTTTTGCAAAAGGTTGGCAGACAAATGTAATGTTATGACAAGCAGAACAGATATATGAGGCATAATTGTGGTTTTGCTGTGACACCCTGTTATTTCAGGGGTATGGCTGGTACCCAGTGACTTATTGTCAGTACTGACACACTAAGGAGGCAGACATTTATAACCTGGCACTACACTGACTTTCAGATACCTGCTGTCCTACTAGGCATTGTGTAGGTTACTCCGAGCTGTGTAATGTCCAGATGTGTGGTTCCCTGTTTTTGACATGTCCAGCTTTCCTGCAGTAACATATATTGACTTCTGGATGGCATGTACTACTCCTACCGTAGGTGTAGCTGACATGCAACATAGTTTGCATGGACATTCTTGAAGCATGGACCCTGTCAACCACAGTACTGTGCTTAGACCACTAAGTCACAACAGCCAACAGTAAGTGCTGCCTACTTCCTGACAGTATCAACTATGCATATACATAGCTCATTGACCCCCTGCATATTGTGGGCATGCTACAAGTTAGCAAGTTAATTGGAACAGACCTGGGAATGTGTGTTCTGTTGCTATTACCCTAAAAACATAAGTGTTCCTGCATTTCTATGGGAAGACAGGTGTGTTGGGGGGAAGGGGCATACCTCTCAATTTTACCCGTTTCCACAGACTGCCCAGATGTTTGCTTTACAGTTTGGTTCCATTTAGCATAGTATTGCACTTGTCTTGGAGAATACTGGCACACCACTAGAGACCAAAGGTTAGACAGTTATGACAGACATTTGTGTTTCAGACTTCTTACCCTTGGAAGACTTAAGGCAATTGCAAGACCTGCTGTGATCTCAGTGTGTAAGTTTGTAAGTGGACTGTTTCATCATTGTCCATATTTATGGGCCTTTGCCACACATTTCTTTCTGGGTTTGTACATCTGACTTGCTGTGAGAAGCTGAGAGGTGTATATGGGACTCTGACATCCATATTTGTGACCTATGACCTCACAGTTTGTTATGCCCAAACATATACTGCGGTGAGTTGTGTCACCTAGGGGAGTACTGCATATTCTAGGTAAGCCAGCATTTGACAGACATTTCCTGTTGTCCCACATAGCTGTCAGTTTTCTGCTGCTATCCCGGTAGGCCACCCCATTCCCTTGCATACATGCAGCAATACCATAGAGATGCTACTACAATGTACATCATTGATTTGTTGTTAAGAAAAGTGACTTAACTTGTTCCTGCAGCATTTGTGTGGACAGTGCTTGAGGGTTGACTCTGACAGATGCACACAGTACAGGTAGTGTGATGTGTGTGGCATCCTTTTTACTGTGTCTGCGAGTCAGAGAGTGGTGTCAGTCCCTGGGTCGCTAGGGTGTCAGTGTATGTGCTATGCGCTGCCTCTTTGCCAAGGCCAGGGTGTACTGGGCATGCCTACATCTGCCTACAGGAAGTGGCTCAGAGGGTTCCTCCTCTGAGTCCCCCTGTGCCTGTGGGGACCTTGGCAATGTTGGGGAGCTTTGGGTCCCGTCCCTGTGATGTTCCTTGTGCAGCTGTTTCCACAGGATCATATTGTGTAGCATGGCAGAAATTCTGAACATGTGTGCACAAGTGGCTGCAGAATACTGCAGGGCTTCACCAGATATGTCAAGGCAGTAGAACCGTGACTTGAGCAGCCCAAACACATGCTCTATGATGTTTATAGTTTGCGGGTGTGCCTCATTATGGAGTGTTTCAGTGTGTGTGTGTGTGTGTGTGTGTGTGTGTGTGTGTGTGTGTGTGTGTGTGTGTGTGTGTGTGTGTGTGTGTGTGTGTGTGCATTTCTGATTGGTGTCATCATCCACGGTTACAAGTGCATAACCAGCATCTCCCACAAGATGGCTGTATGTGATGCCCTCCCCCCACCCGGCAAATGCCTGGTACAGCTGTGAGGCATGCCAGATGTGGGAGTCATGATAACTGCCAGGGCTGCCAGCAAACACACTGTACATGATCAGACAGATGGAGTGATAGCCCTTGCAGTTGACACAGACTCTACCCTCTTCACCAGGTGGTGCTTTGATGTGGACATGGGTGCAGTCTATGGCACCCAGTACCTCTGGGTAGTTTGCTACATGGTGGAAGAGATGCATATTGCTGGTCCTCTCCTCAGGAGTGCTGGGGAAATAAATGTTCTCACTGACATGTCTTAGCATGACATCCAGGAATTGGTGGAGTACCATGGATGTGGATGCCTGTGACCCCCCCCCCATGATGTCCCAGTTGGTCTTTGGAAAGTACCTGTAGCTAGTATGCTTAAGGCTACACATACCTTTGTTTCCACTGGGATGGGTTCCCCTCATTTGGTTCTGGGTCTGAGATGAGGGCGGCAGAGCTCTGTGATTTGCTGAAGTATGTCCCAGTCCACCCTGTAGTGCTCTACTATCTACAGTTCATATAGCCCCTGAAAGGTTACCCTCTGTCTGAACACTCTTCTCCTTCTCAGTCTGAGCCGGTTGTCAGCATCATCATCACCACTGCCCTTGGTCTGTAGCACATAGAGATGTAGCAAAGCAGCAGCAGCCCCTATCATTTTGTCAGTTAAAATTCCCAAGTGTGTACTCCAATGGTGCTGAATATGTGGGAAAATCAGATTGAAGGGTGTTTGCATACTTTATCCTTGAGTGCTATAGATGCTGCCTGTGTGATTGGCTGACTATGATACATTTCACCTGCCAGCTACACTACTGAGGGGTTTGAATGGGCCACTTTGAGTGGCAGAGGCCTTATTACTCATTTATAGTTGATTGCCTTTTGTCTGTTATTTCCTTTTATTGTATTTTTTCACATTTCCTCCAGTGCTAGGCCTTTAAAACTGTTGCAGCTAGTGTTAACATTGCTGAGTAGAAAGGGCCATCCCTTGGACATGAACAAGCTCAGCATTTCTGAAACCAGCTAAGCATAACACCCCCTTGCTTAGCTGCCCTTAGCTGGTTTCAGAAATGCTGAGCAGTGCTTAGCAGTGCTCAAATCTGCTTATCTGGGCTGAATGCTGCTTAGAATTATACTTCTTAGCAATGCTCAAACTGGCTAAGCAGAGCTAAGCACTACTAAGCATAGCTCAGTTTTCATTTAAAAAATAACAAATTGGACATTAATTACTCATTGCTGACAGATTATTAAGTGTATATATTTTACTTTACATGACCTCCCCATGTGCTTTGATTACATTACTTTGGGGTGTGACTGTATTGTATGGGACACGTGCTTACATGGGGAATTTCACATCATATATTCAATGACACTGGAATTTTGGACCAGCTACACTACCCTGGTTAACAAATATCAATTACTACATCATTAAATAAAAAAAATCGCAATGATTTCCGATGTAAAAGCTGAATTGCCTGTTTTGGTATTCAAACCATGCACCTACTGCACATAAAGGCAGAATGCTAACCACTGAGCTAAATTATCAGTGATGATTTCAGCTATGCATTTCTATATAGCTCTTCATATCATTTTAAGCACTGCTGAGTGAAGCGTTGCGGTACGCAAACCTGCTCAGTTATGCTTAAACTTTAAATACAGTGGAAAAATACAACCATTTTAAATTTATATATTTATCACTAAATCAAATATTAGCATGTCAGTTGCAGGCCACATACTCTTCATAAAAATCCATGATAATGCAAAACCTGTCATTCTTTCAACTTTCTAAGTTTGTATGGTCAATATTTAAAAACTGTCCCTATTTCTGTCCTTTTGCCCCACTTTTTGTACTGCCTTTGTCCAGACTTCTTGCTCTAAGAGGTTCAGAGGTGTGTGTTTGAGGACACTTTTTATTGTAAAGTGCTGTACAGCACTTTCACAATACAGGAGGTGTGTTACGGTTCCTGTCACACATCCCCTGCATTCCTTTCCATTCACAGATCCTCTTATCAGTGTCCGCAGACACTGAAGGGTTTGTAAGCTCCAATGTGCTTACAGAAAGCATGACACACCCTCTTTTCATGTTAGCTGCTTCTTCTGCCTACACCACCACATTATAGCCCCTACACAATTAGGTACCCATGGACATGGTGTCCCATTTTGCTATTCAATAAACTTAGCTCATTTACATACACCTATTTGCTTATACCCTAGTTACAGCACTGCACCAGAGCCTATCTCCTTAGCAACCACTGTTACCTCCCATTGTTATGGGTCTACATGCTGGCCAGTATAATGTAAAAATTAAGTTTCACATTTATATTGCCTTTTTACTTTTTTTTTTTTTTTTTGTAGGATCACATGTTTGTGTGCCACTGTGCCCCACTTAAACAGCTAAAATCTACCAAAAAAAAGTTTTATTTTAAATATTTTGCAACACTTTTGCATGGCATAATACGTGCTTTACTTTTTGTTGTCACAGCTCCATTTTTATTTTTGCATTCCTGTACATGGTTAGTAACCACATACATTTCTAAAGAAGACACGGCTCCTACACGGATGCATGTCTGCTTGCTGGATCACAAATTCACTTCCTTTGCATGGTTTTCACCAGCAAATGAAGTGATTTGCATTATTCCATCGCCTACATGCTGGAATAGTGCTGGGAGGCTTGTGCACTCCCCCAGCCTTGTTTCCTAGATCACACAGGTTCCAAACTCCATGTTTGCGTCATGCCACTATGCTTACATGGACATTAGCTCCATGTAAGCTTTATTGAATTATGCCCAGTGTGTTACCTCCAGGTGCTGTGGCTTCCTTGTTCACAGCATGTTCCAAGTCCAGGAGAGGTGCCATGACATCCTCACACAGGGAAATGACTATAATCAGGTGTATGGCAATGTGGGTGACCACTACAGCCCCCAATATGTGGTCTACCATGATGGGATCTGGCCACATCACAGTCTCCTTAGAGTTACCATATGTATCCCCCTTGTAGACAGTAGACATATATGTCAAGAAAGGCATTTATAACCACCTGTGTGATGCTTGACATAACATGACTGCACCTCCACCTTCAGATGGGACTGGCATGTCTGCAGAGCTCTACACCTATGCATTACGTCATGAGGATTACAACTGCATAAACTGGGCTGTACAGAACAGGAGGGATACAGGCTCATTATGGCTGAACACAGCTGACTGGTGGACAAGTGCCATTATCAGGCTGTGCAATAACAGGTGGACATTGCTGTGTGACAGTTGTGGGGAGTGTCCCCTAACATGGTGGCACAACCTCCTCAGGTAAGATGTTGTGTAGACACTGTAGGTGACACCTGTCACCCCTGACACAAAGCAGGACTGGTAGACACAGTGTAGTGACATGTGTAACTCTGAAGGACAGGCCGAGATAGTCGCTAACCGCAGAAGTCATGATGCCACATATGATGGGTCTGTACTCGTAGCTAACCTGTACTCCTACACTGTTTGCATCATGTACACTCCCTAATCCCCACCACATGTGACACATGACAGTCTTACAATGTGTCCCATAACTGCCATATTGACAGAGCAGTGTGTAACAGGCCTCATAATGGAAGGCAGACAGCATCTATTGCACATGCTAACGTTCCAGGCTGAAACCCACCTGTGATCTGACATGGGTTAGTAACAGCATTGGAAAGCCTTTGCAGTCATACAAACACCACTATCTGCACACCAGCTGAGTGGATTATGGCACCTGTTCTACCCTTGCACAGAGACTGTGCATCCACTGACCAACATAACTACATAACTCTCTGTGCAACTCTCCGTAACTGTATGCCCCTAGAGGTGATCATCATGGAGCTGCTCAGCATACGTATCTGTGGTGTAAATATGGTTGAGTGTACACACTTTGGATGCATGACAGGGAGTGCATGACTGTAACACATGATGGACATTTCCGAAGCAGTCAGCAGGGATGTGGGTGAGACTACATCAGGCTGTACAACCCCCAGACTGAGCCAAGCCATCTGACTATATCTTCCATTCAGGCAACATGTACAAAGCACCCACATAGGTATCCTTGATACTGTCATTGTAGGGCACACTATGTGGCCCATTGATGGTAGACATGCACAACATAGGGACATCCGACAGCAATAGCTGATCTGTAAGCAGCAGTTCTCAACAGGGCATAGTCCTGGATCCTCTACTGCTTGGATGATTTGTCACCACAGTACACATGAGTACTGAATGGCTGTGGCTAACACTGTTGGCTGCTGCCTGCTAATTGTGAGCATTCATAGACTATCTGTGTTGTCAGTATCCTGCAAGAGCATACTGCAAACACATGCCCGCTGACATACTAATGGCCATAATTATCAAGTGAATATATATGTAGTATCCTTACCATGAGGTAAACCTATGTCCCCAGTTAATAGCACATCAGTGTAAACATGTGATGTACATATCCATGGTTGAAAAGTGGGCACACAGACCTGGCCACACAGGTGTACACCTAATGTGCATCACATCACCGTGTCTCTGCAGTGATATGGCAGGAGTCATATGGCATAGCTGAGGCTACAGTCACTGGTAGGTGACATACTCATAGTCTCCACATACTCTTACCTCAGCATGGCAATATCTGACTCCAACAGCCATTTGGTGACGTACCTTACCAAGCTGTACTGGCACTTGCAAACAACAACATGGTCCCTCAGAAAGCCACTACACATCTTCTGTATGTGTTTACTGCTGTTCATCTGCAATGGGCGTCTTTGCCACCTGTGGCATATAGTCTACTCAGAGGTAATCTGTGCCTTGCATACGTGGCAAGGTGTGACCCTGCTAGAGTGCATATCCTGCCTATCTGTAGAGAGCACAGTAGATGGATGATTCACTCTACAGACATTAACCTACTATGTGACACAAGTATTTCATGCTTGTGGGAATCATTTGTCTATCAGACATAAACACACCCTTGAAACAGACCCTGCCTAATGGTACACAGAGCACCTTAGTGTACCCTCAGCACATGTAACCTGTTTGATTGGCTGGGCAACATCATCTCAACACACAGCATCTGCCTGAGTCCCTCTTGAAGTGAGGCAATATGTGCTGATCCTGTACCAAGGGGTATATAGCTGTTTCCAATTGTGAGGACTATCTGTAGAGAGCACAGTAGATGGATGATTCACTCTACAGACATTAACCTACTATGTGACATAAGTATTACATGCTTGTGGGAATCATTTGTCTATCAGACATAAACACACCCTTGAAACAGACCCTGCCTAATGGTACACAGAGCACCTTAGTGTACCCTCAGCACATGTAACCTGTTTGATTGGCTGGGCCACATCATCTCAACACACAGCATCTGCCTGAGTCCCTCTTGAAGTGAGGCAATATGTGCTGATCCTGTACCAAGGGGTATATAGCTGTTTCCAATTGTGAGGACTAAATGTCCATTATGCTAGTTAAGTTCACATGTCCTATAGCTCTATAACATGATGTATAATGCTCTAACAGCCTCACACACAAACATGGCCACATTCAGGCTAGCAGCACTACCACTCACTGCATACATGACATGCCAAGACACACATGGAGTGCCAATTAGCTGCATGTAGATTAGGACACTTACCTATGCAGTTGTACACACTACAAATCACATTACTCAAAGCACGCATCACACCTCTTGTCTGCTGGTACAATCCATTTAGAACATATAATGCTTGTTGATATCAGCAAGCCTTGTTCTGTTCAGTCATTTTGGGGGGCCACATTGCTCGTTACAAATAAAATAATGAAAAATCCTACCTATGTCTAGGTTACGATACATATGCCATATGTGTATATACACCAAATGGCCTGAAACAAGATTAGAACCCCTACGTATGTAGTCTTATGCAGTATAGATCACAGCGTTTATTGCATGCACCATGGCTTACACCTGATACTGCACTGTCAGCTGGTAGTCATGAGGTGGCTGATATCATCAGGCCTTGTAAAAGATGGTATTTTGGAGGCCAGCAGCAAGTTTCAGGCACAAAAATTGCATAACCATTCCAGGTGAATAGTCCACATACACACACCAAGTGGTCTAGAGAGAGATTAGAACCCCTACCTATATAGGCTTCTACACCATGGTGCACAGTACTTAGTGCATGTGCCACAGCTTATGCCTGATACCACACTGTCAGCTGGTAGTCTTAAGGTGGCTGACATCATCAGGCCTTTTAGAATAGAGCAGTTTGGAGGACAGCAGCAAATTTCATGCACAAAAAGTGAATAACCATTGCAGGTGGATAGCCCATGATGTTACATCCATTGTTTTGCAGACATGTATACACACACATACATGCAACAAATGGGCTGGAGTGAGAGTAGAACCCCTAACTATCTAAGCTTAGAGACTACAGAGCACAGTAGTTATTACATGTGCCACAGGTTATGTCTATTGAGTACATGATTTCAGGTACAGTACTTGTGCATTACACAAACTAAGCTTGTGGTGAACAGCATCTGTGACATGCAGCATGATACTGTTTCATACTATTATCTGCATCTAGTATCCTAGCAGTGAGATGCTTGTTGTTCTCCTAGCTATGTGTGTACAGTCACCAGTATGGCCATATGTGGCTGCTTGCAGTTAGTTAGGCAAAACTGTGGTCAGAGAAACATATTCCTGTATATAACAGGGATGTGTATATAAATGTAACTATGTGTGTGCATGATATGTATATATATATATATATATATATATATATATATATATATATACGGGAGAGTCTAAGTATAATTTTAATATATATATATATATATATATATATATATATATATATATATATGTGTATATATATCTGATACTGCATAGCGATAGAGATACTAAGCATGTGAGAGAGAGAGAGAGAGAGACTGACAGATGGATATGTAGATGTATATATCTGTATGTATAGATAGCTTATACACAACAGGTCATTTCACTGATGGGGCAATGGAAGTGTGCTCAAAGTGTACAAGCATGCCCAGTGGCACTGTAAGTGCTTATAATGTGACTCCAGGCCACACCTACCTGTACTCCAGCTTGATCTTTTGTGTGTTACAATCATTAACATCCGCACCTGTTTCTGCAGTACTTCTCTTTACTCAACATGTCCCCAGCATTCCCCAGCTGCCTGTTGTAGTTAATATGTGACTGATGTTAGTAATGTTACACCACCAACAGACTGACCGTCTGCATACCTCTCAACTTACCTGATTTTCACAAAATGTCCAGAATTGTGCCTCATATGTTTGATCTGTTCCTCATACATTTGTGGTCTCCCAGTGCTTTATTAAATGTTGTTGTCAATACATTCTACTAACTACAGACAAGCAGTTGCATTTCAGACTTTATATCCCTCAGAAAATATGTGCTAATGCAGCAGCTTTTATTCCATCAACTGTCTAGGTTTATGTGACCATTATTTCAATTTTGTCCCTATGTTTGGGCCTTTGTCCTTCCAATCTTTCTGGCTTAGTCCAGATTTCTTTCACTAAGAGGTAGGGTGATATGATATTCTGTGAAAACACCAACATAGAACCACCTCACATGCAAAAGATGTGAGTAATTCTAGATTTGAGCAGTAAACACCATCACCCATGCTAGCTTCCCTAGTCCACTGAGCCACACAGGCTGCTAGACAGAGAGGAGTCATTCATCACACAATCAACAGCATACATATGTAACTGTTATCCTGCATGAAGAGGGACATAATATGTGTGAGTGATATCTATGTTACAGCCCTGAGATTGCCTGGTCCACTGATATACCACAGATGACTTTCTGTTAATGTGGTTATAAGGGTACACTGCTGTGTTAGGGGGTGGGGGAAACTGCACTTGATCAGCTTGGGTAGACAGTAGTCCAAATATCATGTGTGCCCACTGTTTAACATCTCCCTTGCCTGATGTCATGAATATTCTAACCATGAGACCTAGTGAATATTGAGGCACACATACTACTGGACTGGGTACCTGTAGTCCCAAGTAGATGTTAAATCTGACCACGTCACCCATTATATTTCTGAATGGAGAGATGAGGGGTCTGAATGGAGAGATGAGAGGTCCGAATAGAGAGATGAAAAGTCAGCAAGGAAAGGAGAGTAGTAGTTCTGAAACTTAATTCATCCTCAAGTCTTGGTCAGTACCTTCATGAGGTGGACCCTGTTTTCACAAAATCTCACCAAAGCAACACTGATATATAGACTGCATTTATATAGCTATATCATGGACAGAAGTAGGTCAAAAACTAAAAAAGATAGCTGGGTGCACAAGACTGAGGATGAAAACATGCCCAGTCGTGGTAGGCGCACTGGTGCCAGGACTGGAAAAGAAGACAATGTAGAATCCTCAAAATAAGGAAACATTCCTTCAATGGGGCTAGGCCAGGCCCAGGGGGAGGATGCCCCCCCCCCCCATTGTAGAAGGAAGTAGCAGTCCACAAAAACTTATAGGCCAAAGAAGAGACATAAAGAAGATAAAGTGTACTATTGAGGATAAGAAAGAAATTATGTATTGTTACAATTATGCAAAAAGCCCAGAATTTCCAGACACAAGATATACAAAATGATTAAGAGAGAAATTATAGGAAAGAAAAATATTTCCGTAAGAAAAACTGTCAGAAGCTTCAAATCAAAATCTGTGTTCATTAATACAACAGATTTGTTAAAAACAGTATATAGATAAAAAAAAACTTGATCTGTTTGGAAAAAGAAGTATCGAAGAAAGGGGGAAAATATAAAACAACAAAACCAAGAGATATTTGAAAACTATAAAAAAGAAATATGGACATGGGAAAGAAAGAGAGATTAGATATGATGCAATATTTATGCAAAGGAGAAAGCCAAATTAATCAATGTAAAGAAGGCAGCCCCAAATATATTTTAAGAGAAATACAGGCAAAGGCATCCGGATATGGAACATTTCACAATAAAAATGATAATATCACAAAGATGGAACATAGAAAAGAAAATCAGTAAAATAGAAGTTGAAGTTATGGAGTGCCTGCGAAGTGAAGGATTTGGTGTAGAAGGTCTAACACATGTTATATCACAGCAGAATGGAGTGAGTCCCCAAAGCAGGGAGAAACAGGATGATCAGGAAACATATGAAGAAGAAATATGGACATGGGAAAGAACAAAAGATTTAATATGGTGTAATATTTATGCAAAGGCGAAAGCAAAATTAACGAATACAAAAAGAGCAGCACTAAAGATATTTGAAGAGAAATACAGGCAAAGGAATCCGGACATGGAAAACTTTACAATACAAAAATAAGAAGACAAAGAGAAAAAGTAGAAAAGGAGATTGGTAATGCAGAAGTTAAAGAAATAGAAACTGAGATTATGGAGTACCTGCAAAGTGAAGGATTTAATGTAGAAAATCTAATTCAGAAAGCACCACAACAGGATAGAGTAATGGATATCCAAATTAAGGGGAAATCAGTGGAACAGGAAGCAATTAGTCAGGTGCCATATGAAGATAATTTGGAGCCTTCCACAGGAAACCAGTATAAACATTCACTTGAAGCTAGACAGCAAAGGAAGGAACAGGAAACTGTGGAAACTCTGATGCAGTCAATGTTGAGGAGTGATAGGCGAGTGAGTTCCCATATGATAGAGCAAAGGATGGCACAGGATGAAATTGATGAGAATGTGTCACAGGAAGATGCTATAGAACCTTCTATAGAATGCCCACAGAAATTGGAAAATAAGGGATGTGCCCTCATTTGGAAGAAAATGAGCTAAGAGAAGAATTGCTTGATTTAATAGACATGGACGAATATATCAAGATCAATGAAAGAAATAGACTGCAGAAAGTTAATAAAATCCAAAAGTCAGAAGTCTGATACAACAAATGAACACAGTAATTAAGACTGTTCATAGAGATCCATGCGATATAACAGAAGTAAACAGGATATATTACTGTGCAGCTAAATCAATAACTGAAAAAGTTCTACCACAAGTAGACAGGGTAGTGAGGGAAATGAAGTGGGGAAATCAAATACCATCACTGAAATATCAAATAGATAAAATTATAAAGCAATTGAGACAAGAACTGTCACTGTTAGAAGACTATAGAAGAGGGAATAGATCAAGAAAAATACTAAGAAAGATAGATGTGATAAAAGCTGTGCACAATATTAGAACAGACCAGGATTTATCAGGCACTATTGCAAATAAACTAAAAATATCACAAATAAACTTAGAAGATACAAAGATAAATATAAAGGAAAAGTGCAAAATAAGCAATTTATTGATGACCCAAAAAGTTTTATACAGAATTGGGAAATAAGGTAAAAGGAATTGAAAGACCGCCAAAAAAAGAAGAAATTACTACATTTTGGAGAAGTATCTATGAAGATTCTGTGGAACATAACAAAAATGCTAAATGGATAGAAGAATTAAAAGAAAGAATAAAAAGTTTAAAGGTGCAGGATATGAAATAGGATGAAGTAACAGCTAGAGAGATTGAAACAAAGTTAAGAAAAGCCTCTAATTGGAAAACACCAGGCCCAGATACAGTACCTAATTACCGGTTAAAAGTATTAACATCTTTGCATGAAGATTTAGCCATGAGTAAGAACTATTTATATGCACACCCAGAACAGACAACAACCTGACTAACAACAGGAAAAAACAATGCTCCTACTTAAGAATGAGCCTGCAAGTTACCCTAAAACTTATAGAGCAATAACTTGCCTTCCGACAACGTATAAACTATATGCTGGAATTGATGCCGACAGAGTTTATAGTCATTTAGAGGAAAAACTCAATTATGGCAGTAGAACAAAAGAGCAATAAAAGAAAGTCATATGTAACAAAGGATCATTTGTTATTAAATAAAGTCATAGTGGAGAACTATAAAAAGGGGAAGAATCTAAGTATGGCATGGATAGACTACAAAAAAGCATTTGATAGTATCCTTCATTCATGGGTAAAGCTGTAATGCTGACCTTCACATTTGAAAAAAGTTTAAAAATGAATAAGATACACCCCACACTGATCGACTACATTACAGTGACCATAAAACAGTGGCAGACCACTTTGCAATTAAGCCATGATAAAGGTCAAATTGTTGAAGGATCAACAATAAAATGTGAACAAATGAGAATAAAACTTAGGAATACTTCAGAAGACTTAAGCCTGAAAACAGCACTGACATCTAGGAACAAAATCCATGCTATAAATCAATTTGTTCTTCCTGTCCTAACTTACAGTTTTGGAGTAATTGACTGGCCCCAGAATGTGTTGGATAGATTAGATAGGAAAACAAGAAGGATGCTTCATGCTGAATAAATGCTTTATAAAAATCAGTGCATACCAAAATTATATATCCCCATTCCAAAGGAGGGATGGACCTCCTTGAAATGGATTATATGTATAGAGCTGCAATAGTGGGACTCCACACATATCTGCTGACCTTACAAGACCCAAATGTAGTGAAAGTTTTGAAACATGAGGAGAATAAATCAAAGATGACTTCTCTGCTTAATCTAGTAGAAGCTTATCAGTGTCAAGCAGGAATGGAAATCAAATCAGAAGTAGATAAAAATCAGGCTGCAAGCTGAATGTGCCAAAAAACAAAGGAAAGAACATAAGGTGAAGGATCAGATGAGAAAACAAGAAATGTGGAAAAAACATAAATATAGTTGCAAGTATAGAAAACTTCTGGAAGGACCTCTTGTTGATCAGGAACAAATACAGGAATGGTTAAGGAGAGACAAATTCAAACCAAGAGATGAAAAGTTAATATTGGTGGCCCAAGATAGTGGGCTGTGTACACATTGGTTTATACCAGACATGTCCAACCTGCGACCCGCGGGCCGCGTGTGGCCCTCAGAGCTCTTCCATGCAGCCCTCGACCTCTAACTGCAACATCAATGTATGCATGCTCCAAAACACTTTTTTTGTTTTGTGTTTTTCGCTCCCGTGACCTGTAACTCTAACGTCAGTGTGCGCGTGCACCAAAGCACCCTTCTAGTTCTGTTTTTGTGCCAAAAAAGGGTCAGTGTGTTTACGCTATTATTTTTCACCAATGAATCAGTGTGTGTTCTTGCTGAAGAGGGACTAGAGTATGGATTTGCCGCAGTTGCCTTTGAAAGGGACAGCACTTACCTGCGTTAATAGGTAAGTACGGAGTGAGTGAGTGAGTGTGTGTGAATGAGTGAGTGAGTGAGTGAGTGAGTGAGTGAGTGAGTGAGTGAGTGAGTGAGTGAGTGAGTGAGTGAGTGAGTGCATGAAAGCAGAATGTTTGTGTGCATGAAAGTAGAAGAAGAGTGTGTGTGTATATGTGTGCAAGACAGACAGAGAGAGACACATGCACAAAGAGGCTAAAGATGATCAGTCTACCTACTGAACAGAAGCAAGTTAGCATACAAATATATTGTATATTAAAAGTATGCTTTCACTAAATTGCGTCTTTCCTGACAGGGAGAGTGTTGTATTGAATATGAAATCATACCTCTCAACTGTATGGATTTTCAAAAAATGTCTGGATTTTTGCCTGGGAAATAAAAGTAGTCATCCAAGGTAATGCAGTTTCAGGGAGTAAAAATGAGACAGCAGCCTAGGGTTAATGGGTCAGTACTGGATTGACTGTGTGGGACTGTAGCATATCAAGTTGTATTGTTTTTTTCTGACAAACAAAACAGCACCCAGTACTGTTTTGTCAGTGATGGATTCTAAGCAGTGGAAGATTGGACAGCATTAAGCATAGCTTTGGTGGATCATCAATACTGGCAAATCAGGTGGGTACATTGTCATTTTTTTTAAATGTTGGGGGTTTTAGTGTGTATGTGTGTGCTTATGTGTTGGGAGTGCTGCAACAGTAGATGATTATTAAAGACAAGCAACTTACGGACTGTGGAGAATATGTTTCTTTGTTTCAAAACCTGATACTTGTGTACTAGGCATGCCAAAAGTAGATTTTGTAAGACATATCTTCTTGCCATTTACAGTGGATGGATATTTACATTTAATGGACAATGCTAGCAGTATTAGTGTGGGCCTGTGGGGTTCTGAAGGATGCCACGTCTACCACTGCCAATGTCTTGTAAAGTGACCTGGAAATGGATATTGGAATGTTACTGAAAAAATACAGTAAGTGGGCTTAGAAATATAGTTTAATTAAACAAAGTGCACTTGCAATTTACAGGACATAATTTAATTTATTTCAGGTAGTCCAGATCCTGGTAGATTGTATATCATTAGACTTAATTAGGGATAGCTGTCATTCTGGGGAAATAAGCAGCCCTAGTTTCAGTGAAAGCTCTGTGGTTGTTTGCAGGTAGGAAGTTGCAGGATGTTGATGCGATGTGTTTTACTTATTATTTTTAATGCATTTGTCATTTCAAAGCATAGTTTTATTTTTTGCAAAAGAAGGCAGGACTGAATGAGCCATATAATGCTTAGCTGACAATGATGGGATAGAAAGATTATAAGTGATGTATAAAGTTTGCAGCTATAGTTGTTTCAATGGTGTCTGTGATGCATAATTGTTTGGGCCTGTGTCACAATTTTATTTTTTGCTTTGTCTAGATCTCTTGCTCTAAGGTTGAGAGGTGTGGTTCCATACTAAATCAGAAGGTTGTATTTACCTTGGAAGACTTTTCACCATAATTATGAGAAACAGAGCCTTTTTAATATCTCTGCTTATTTCCAATATAAACTGCCATGTAACCTTGCAAATAACTTCCTTATTAAGCTACTTTAATTTTTTTGGAATTGACAGGTATTCTTCATTGGTTCAGACGTAAGCATAGAGTCCTAATGTGACTTTGATTTCTTGCAGCAGTCTGTGGTTTACTTATCACAATAACTTTTCTGTGTTTCTGGGTGTGTAATCAATTTAACAGTTTTAAAAATGTTTTTAAAAAAATAAATACATAATAAATAAAAAAATAATCCTCTCTGCACTTTGAGCTATTGACAAAGTCTGGGAATTTGTTTTTTTCAAATGTGAAGGTCAGCATTACAGCTTAGTAAACTGTCAGTCTGTGAATAACTTTTGCACAAATTAAAATGTCTGAATGTCAAGTGGCTTTAAATTGGAGGGAAGTTATATGTTTACTCCAGTATGTAGTATGATCTTAGAGAGTTTATGGTTTTCTTATTGATTTACTTTTTGCTGAGAAGTTGTTTGTTGATTTATTTTTTTTTTTTTAAATATTTTTATTCATTTCCAAAAACAAGAAAACATGAATGCAGGTTATTTATGACAATGAAGTATTTACAAAGTTTGTTGATTTATTGATGGTGGGAAATTGCATGGATGAATCCATCTCTATTATGATTTTTTTTTCAGATATTTTGACTTCCAGACAATTTCATTCAGTGAGTGTGTGTCATGTGATTACTGGGCAAGTAGACTTGAGTAACCAATATTAGATCTTAGCCATCCAGCTAGGAAAGGTTAGTATTTGGATTTTCCATCTGGTTTGATGAAGACGATGCTACTAACTCAAGGAGTACATTTATGGCCAGCCATCCAGTTGTCGTGTTGCTGAACTACATTGCTTGATACTGAGAGGAGCTTTTTACAGAAGTTGAAGGTTTTTGTGTCAAGAACGTGTCCATACAAAGTGGCTTGTTTATGTTGCAGTGACGGCTGTGGTCTTTGTAGTGAGCGTTTTAAATATAACCAGTATTTCTAAGGTAAAGGAAGTCTCTTAAGGCAGGATCTTTCTTAGCCAGGAAAGCAGGCCAGTGATGAAATTTATAGGGGCCAGTGAGAGACAGAGGAAAGAAAGAAGTTTTTTAGTCTGTTTGGATAACTAAGTGGACTTAGTCCTTTGATCTTTTTTGTCAGAAATGGTTGTAGTCTTTCTTTTGGCAGGGTGTTTTGCTGAGGCACATGCAAAAAGAGGCATTGCATTCAATAATGGCTCTTGTAAAGGAAGAATACAGGGATGTTATGACCTCCTTGTCCCTGGATGAGATACCCTTACTAATGAAGTGGGCCATGTAAAAAGCTTTCCATACAACGGAGACAAAGTGGTGGTCAAAAGTCACGTTTCTATCATTGATCATATACAGTCCATTGAACATTTGGGAGAAACAGGCAAATGTAGGTTTTGTAAAACCGAATTAGAAACAGTTGCACACATTATTGCCAGTTGTGACATATTAATGGCAGAAGGACTGTATAATGAACAGCATAATAATGTGGCAAGACTGTTGCACTGGGGATTGTGCAAACATTTTGGTATTGAAGTGGCTGAAAAACACTGGAAACATGAGCCACAAAGCATCATAGAAAATGAAGATGTCTACATCACATGGGATCATCCATTACCTACAGTTCAAAAGATAGATGCTAGAAAACTGGATATAGTGGTCCAAGAAAAGAAGACAAGAGTAGCATTGATCATTGAAATTGCCACACCCAGTGACTACAGTGTCTTGCCTACAAAAAGACACAAATTCATAAAATATCAGGATCTGCAGGAAGAAATGAGAGCAATGTGGAAGAAAGATACCCAGACAGTTCCAATAGTAATAGGAGCAACGGGTCTTATAAAAAAGAATTAACAATTGTATTCAGATATGTTACCAATACATGTAACTCCATATGAACTGCAGAAGGAGTCATTACTGGGTACATTGTGGGTGCTGCAAAGAGCACTACTGGCTGACATCAAAGATTAAACAATACTAATTTTATGAACTTTAATCGCACTTTGACTTAGGAATGAGGTCCATTCCCATCATGGTATTAGAAACCCAAAAGACTTGGAGAAATTAAAAAAGCATGAAACCTTATTATAGTAATCCTTACAATTAGTGTGTAGGTTAGAGACTTACCTTGCAAAAGTAGCAGTTGACAGAACTGTAGTTTAGGGCTGACTCTGTGTGATGCAAGCAGTACACAGCCAATACATGGATAGGTACCAGTTGTGTGGGTTGCCTGGTATCAGCTTTTTTTCATAAATGTATGTGCATAAGAGTGAGGTGTCAGTCCATAGGGCCCTAGGTTGTCAGTTTATGTGCTATGTGTTGTCTCTTAGCCAATGCCAGGGTGTACTGGACATACCTACATCTGCCTACAGGGACATCATCGGGGGGGGGTCCTCCTCAGAGTCCTCCTGTGACTGTGGCTGTGGTGAACTAGACACTGGTGGGGGGTTGTGTATACCTTCCCATTCTGATCCTCCTGCAGCTGCTTCCACGAGATTAGATTGTGCAGCATGGCACAAACTGTGAACATATTTGCACATATGGCTAGAGAGTACTGCAGAGCTCCACCAGATATATCGAGGCACCAGAACCATGACTTCAGCAACCCAAACACACACCCTATGATGTTCTTAGTTTTTGCGTATGCCTCGTTATGGTGTTCATCGGTGAGTGGGTGTGCATTTCTGATGGGTGTCATCATCCAGGGTTCCAGTGCGTAGCCAGCATCCCCCGTAAATGGCCAAGTGAGATGCCCCCTCCAGAAAACACCAAGTACAGCTGTAATGCATGCCAGATATGGGAGTCATGATAGCTGCCCAGGCTGCAAGCATGCACATTCATGATATTGCTCTGGGCATTGCACATGACCTGGCAGTTGATAGATTGGTACCCCTTGCGTGTGGGGGAAAATCAGATTGTAGGGTGTATGCATACATAATAGTGCTCTACTGTAGGTGCTGCCTGTGTGACTGGCAACCTATGATGCATTGCTCCTGCCTAGTATAGCATTAACTTCATTTAATGGCCCTAGTTTAAGTTAAATAAGGATCAGCAGTAATCAACACATCACTGGCCTTTTAGATACTCTCTGCACAGCAGCACACTATGCAAAAATGTGGAAACATGCAGCCGGTAGCTAAACAAGCTTAGAAATCAGTGCACACCCCACAAACTTACACACTCAGCATGGTGCCATGCCACTCAAACAGGTGCAGCTGTGCTCCAGTCAGCTCAGAAGTTAGTGGACACACCCTCTCTTGATGTCAGCTACCTCCTCTGTGGACAGCAACATGGTTCTCTACCCACACAGAAGGGATCTGCAAACACAATTACCCCGTTAGGCTATTCAGTATACACCTCATTTGCATAGGGTTCTGTGCTCACACCCTGGCTACTACATGCTTCCAAGCCCTGCCACATTAGCAACAGCACCACTGCACCATTGTAAATACTGCACGCCAGGTCCTGTAATACATTTCTGTCTCATTATACCAATTTTAAGTTTTTCCACATTTTTTTATTTTTATATATATATATATATATATATATATATATATATATATTTATAGCATGTTTGCGCACAGTGGCACACTGTACAAAAATGCTGAGATTATTAAAATAAATATTTATTTTAATATATTTAATATAACTTTTGAGACACACAGAGGATAGTTTCACTCATATCTGTGTGTGCTATACCATTTCTCTCCATCTATCTGCATTTTTAGAGCTCCTTTTGTCTTTTCACAGTGCTGTACACATAATTTTTCTGTGTACGCACTCCAGACACTGACATAGGGTCTTCAGAGCTTCCTATCTCCTTGCTGCATCACTCTACCTGCCTCATTTGCATGAGATTCAACTGCTTATGAGATGATTTGTATGCCACAGAAGTTCCCGTGTTGGAGCATGCATGTGCGCTGCCCATTAGTGCTTGCTGTATCGCAAACCTGCTTACTTTTGTGTAAGCACCATGGCAAGATGCCTTGCAAGGTAAAAAAAGACAGAGTAGGCTTTATTAAATCTCACCCCCCCCCATATCTTTGCATTCTATACAGCCCCTCTATGACCCAGAAACACTCAATAATTACTCAAATGTCCCGGATTTATTCTTCATTCCACCTAACTCGAAATTCCTGGGTGACTTCAACTACCCCAATATTAACTGAGAATCATATACAGCCCCAATCCGGGAGGCCTAAAGATTTCTGGATTTTGTTAGCTTGAATACCCTGACTCAGTCTGAACATGACACTTCTGGTGCAAACATGTTTGACCTAGTTCTCACCAACATGGGGAATGCTGCACCCCCCCCCCCCCCCACCAGCACACACACACTGAGTGTATCATCATCACTGGTCAGAACAGACCATAAAGCTGTCTCTATCAAAATAGAAGTAAAGCTTACAGCACCAGCTAACCATGGATTTTTTTAGAAATTATTCTAAGACAAACTTCCTACTTTTAAGTAATACCCTGGCAAAATATAAAGCCCTCTCATACCCTGGGAACACTGCTGCATATGTGGAGTCATTAACAAAAACCCTTTACAGGTTGTATGCAGCTGCATAAAGGCAATGGTACCCACCCAAGAACAAACTCAAAAAACAAGCCACTCTGGTAAAATTCCAAAAATAGGAAGTGCAATACCCAACAAGATAAGAACTACCTCATCAAATTAAGTAAGAAGCTAGGTGTATCAATTTCCGTAATCAATGTTACTTTTGCCTTTTTGTGCACCACTATATCTGGTTTTCTCACGTCTATTTTTTGAACTGTTGGTAATGAGTGAGGCTGATTTCCAAAGCTTCACAGCTACTTCTATACTGTAGTGTTTTTACAATCCCCAGAGACACAGTCTTGCCACAGTATTGTGCCTTTCAGTGTATATCACACCCAGCCACAATGTGCCAACTTTTTCCAATTCTATTCATAGCATCTATATTTGTTGGTTTAGTCCACATGTTCAATGAAACTTTTAAACCAGTGTATATGTAGCCCACTATCCTGGGCTGCCATTATTAACCTTACATTGTTTGCTTTCAGCTCACCTCTTTAATCATTCCTGCATCAAATCCGATCAGCATGAGGTTGTTCCAGATCTCTGCACTTACCACTATATCCATAGCTTTGCCACATTTGTTCCTTCTTATAGGATCCTTCTTATATTCTTTCTTTTGTTTTTAGCACATTCAGTTGCTGTCTGATTTTTGCCTACTTCTGTTTTTTTTTTCCATTCCCACTTGCCACCTGGATGCTTCTGCTAAACTAAGCAGAGAAGTCATCTTAGACTTCCTCTCTTCAAGTTTTAAAACTTTCACTTTGTTTGGATCTGATGAGGTCAGCAGATATGTATGCAATCTAATGATTGCAGATTAATACATGTAATCAATTTTGAAGAGGCCCATACCTCCTTCAAAGCACAGAATATATAATCTTGGTATACAAAAAATGTTTATATATCTTGTGATAAGTGTGAATCATTTTCTTGTATTTCTTGTTTTTCTGTACATCTGACCCAGTACCCTTTGGGGACTGTCAGTCACACCAAAACTGTAAGAACAGGGAAAGCAAACTAGTTTATAGTCTGGACTATAGCTAGCTGTCCTAGCTGTCAAGGCTGTTTTCAACATTAGTTTTAGTCTTATGAAGTATTTCTTACTGAGTTGTATTCATTTTGTTTATGTTTTATTGATGATCCTTCATCAGTTCCCTAATATATATATATATATATATATATATATATATATATACATATATATATATATATATATATATATATATATATATATATACACTCCTTCCTGCTCAAGTTCTTTTTTGTCACTTTCCTGTCCCACATCGATATTTCCTAGGTAATGGGACTTTCCTGCTTTAAATGCTGCTTTTGCACATTTATCAAGACAAGATATGATTGTTATATCATCTGAGTTTAAGCACTTAAACAGTTGCTCTTTCAACTCTTCCTCTGAAGAACTATACAATTTTAAGTCATCCACAAAGAGTAGATGAGAAGTCTTTAAGCAAGGTTGTTTTCTGTGAGCCAAATTGTAACCACAACCTAATCTGTTAAGTAAATAACTTAATGGGTTAAGGGCAAGACAAAACAACAGCAGTGACAAAGAATCACATGGAATACCCCCCCCCCCTTTGAATTTTTATCCCTGAGATAATAATTTGTCCTTTGTATTGACTTAATTGCAAAGTGGTTTGCCACTGTTTCATGGTCACTGTAATTTAGTTGATCAATGTTGGATGTATTTTATACATCTGTAAGAACTCCCTTATCCATGAATGTGGGATTCTGTCAAATGCTTGTTGGTGATCTATCCATGCCATACTTAAATTCTTCCCCTTTTTACAATTCTCCATTATAACTTTATTTAATAAAAAAAATATCCTTTGTTCCATATGATTTGTGTTACCCTTTTGTTCTATTGCCATGATTGAGCTTTCTTGGAAGGCAAGTTATTGGTCTATTGTTTTTAGGATAGCTAACAGGTTCACTCTTAAGGAAGAGTATCATTTTTTCCTATTGTTAAACAGGTTGTTGTCTGTTTAAGGTGAGCATATAAGCACACCTCATACTGACAGATGGTATCAATAGTTTCAGACCCTCTGCCGACATTGACAGCAATGACTCCTATACTGAGGTGTACACAAATGTCTTGTATAAACACCTGTATAAATGCAAAGACTCAGCCATACCTAAACAGATCAAATTAAGATCCTCACAAAAAAATAAGCCACCCTGGTGGACATCCAGCATAAATAGGTTATACAATAAGAAAAATAAACTGCTGTCAAAAAAAAGAGGGAAAGGTTCAGCAAACGAAGAACTCCCTCCAAACCTTAAAAAAAACAGATTAGACATCTTATAAAGTCCTCTAAAGCTAATTACAAAACTAAATTAGCATCCCTAGCTAAGGAAAATCACAAAGCATTCTTTAGCTACATTAAAAATATAAATGAAAAGGCTCAGATTTGTGCCAAACTAGCTAAGATGGTATCACTTATACTGAACCTGAAGACATCACCAAACTGCTAGTGGACAGGATTGATGAAAACTTCACCCCTGTGTCCCCACTAATTATACCCCATAACATACTTGTCACCAGTCCTCTGCCTAGTATATCCAGACAACAGGTTATAGCTACACTCTCCAAGGCCAAAAACAAAGCCTTTATAAGACATGACAACATCCTAGACTGCTTATTAATTGGTCTAAAACAGAAGTTAGCAGATCCACTGAGCATGCTCTTCAATCTCAGTCTAAGCACTGGCTTTGTCCCAGCTGAGTGGAAAACAGCAACTGTAATCCTCTTGCACAAAGGGGGGGGGGGGTCCCTCAACCAATCCCAGGAACTATAGACCCATATGCCTAACCAGCCTTATCTGCAAGGCCATGGAGAGAAACATTATAGACCTTATCAACAAGGATATCAGTGACCTTCAAAATCTTGACTCAACCCAGTTTGGCTTCGTTTAGGGCAGATCTTGCCTGCTAAATCTGGTGGACTTCTCTGAGAATGTCATCAAGGTCCTGGATGATGGAAAAACAGTTCACACTGCCTATTGCAACCTAGTCAAGGCCTTTGACACAATCCCTCACTCAGGCATCATTGAGAACCCAGCTGGGGATTAACCCTAACCTCACTAGATGGGTTGCAAACTGGCCCACAAACAGAAGATATACAGTCAAAATTGAAAATGCCACCTCTACTAGTAGACTTGTTACCAGTGGTGTTCCCCAAGGATCATTGCTAGGCCCCCTACTATTTGGTATCTACTTCTCAGATGTTTAGGTGAAAATAGATGGCCTGTGGCTTACCATGTTTGATGATGATGATGGCAAATTGGGTGCAATCATCAAATCCCCCAGAGATGCCAATATACCACATAATGGGCTTCCACAGACAAATGATGGGTGTCAAAGTCATGGACTTAAACTAAATGCAATAAAACATGCATTCTCTTCCCGTTCAGCAAAGGAAAAAAAACCTCCTAATTACATTAATAATACTCCCTTAAGTTCAAACACTGTGGTGAGAGATTTAGGAATGCAAGTTAACAATAGCCTTAATTTTGATCAGCAGGTGTCCATCGTAGTAAGGAAGGCCTTCTACATTGCACACCTCATAAGCAAGAGTATAGTACTGAAAGCTAAGGAGGTTATAACTCCCCTGTACTCTGCTCTCATCAGACCAATAATGGAGTACAATGCTCCACTCTGTATGCACCTCACCAGACATCTGCAACATCTGGAGAGATCTCTTGAGATTTTTCACCAAGAAAATTCAGGGCCTACAACACATGACCTACACAGACAGACTGAAGGCCCTATCACTTTACTCAGTATCATATAGACTGCTTAAAGGTGACTTGTGTCTGGCCTACAGAGCATTCTCAGACCCTGTCTTGATGAAGCTGCTGCACATCTGCAAATCCAATGGGACAAGATTCACTAGATCTAGGAATCTTAATCTAGCCTACGATATTAACAGTA
>NC_056731.1:1541722764-1541732764 GCF_019279795.1 Protopterus annectens | reverse complement strand
CAACCTGTTGCATATACAGGATTACTAGTGCTGCAGCTGACCATACAAGCTTTTATGATTCACCTCATGTAACTCCAGAATTTTACTGCGGTCAATAGCTCTAGAGCTAGAGCTATATATATATATATATATATATATATATATATATATATATATATATATATATATATATATATGCATCTCTGAGTCACTTTGCCATATTATTTACCAGCATTTTCATTTATAAATTCATAGGTTCATAAGTGTGTACTAGGCAAATGGCCCTGGAGACTTTACAAACCTAGCCCATTGAAGTGCCCTGGCATCGTGCCACCCAACGCTAGTTCCCAGTGCCTCTATCAAGTAGAGCCACTGGAGTGATCCCTGGGGTGAACTTTCTATTTCCCATCCACTCATCAAAATTTCCCTTGAAGAGGGCCAGTGAGGTGCTCTCCTTGAAATGTATGGGAAGTCTATTCCAGAGCATGGGCAGTCTCTGGGTTATGAAACTGTCCCTCCAGCATGTTCTGTTGATTGTGGTAATAATGTTGAGGTCTCTGGAGCATGTGGTGTGGAGGGATTGGGATTTCTTTAGATGTAGCATTTCTAACAGAGATGGGTCAGACATGGCTTTGTAAGTTAAGCAGAGATCGCCACTTAGTAGATGATATGAGACAATGAATAGCTGGAATTTTTTGAGTCTGTCCATGTAGGACATGTGTTTAAGGCATAGGATCCTCTTCATGAGGTACTTTTGTGGCCTTTCCAGCTGTTGCATGTGTCTAGTGAGGTACATGCCAAATGGGGCATTATACTTGATGACTGAGCTAATGAGGGAAGAGTAGAGAGATACGATGACCTCTTTCTTCCTGGATGCAAAACTCTTGGTAATGAGATGTGCCACATAGAAGGACTTTCTGACCACAATGGCAATGTGGTGGTCGAAGGAGAGGTTGCTGTTAACCTGTATCCCCAGCTCTATTATAATGTCTTCATTGTTCAGTGGCTTCCCATTGTTGTGGTAATTAGTGGGAACTGAGTTTTTCCCAAATGGGATGACGACACATTTTCTGGCATTATGTTTAAGGCCATGGTGTCAACACCAGTTATTGGTCTCAGTGAGGCCTTTCTGTAGGATGTCTACATAAATTGGGGAGTTAATACTGGCTCCCATCTTACAGTCTTCTATGAACTTGGTCAGCCAGAGTCCCACCATGTTGGACTGGACTTCTGAGAAGTAGATGCCAAACAGTAGAGGACCCAGATCCGATTCCTGTAAGACTCCACTCGTGTGGCTAAGTTTAATAATGTTGCTCATTAGCATGTCACTATACCATTATTAACATACTCCCCGGGATTCAATAAACTCTGTGGAGAAATAGTGCTATTCCTGCATGGAGTGGTTCATGCCCATTTAGCCTTAGCTTTAACAGCAGCGGGCCTTGCATACTCATGAAGGCATGCTGTTGTTAAGGCTAAACGGACATGAACAGTGAACAAGTGCAGGGGCATGTCTAAGCAATGCACGCACACCCAAAACTCCCCCTTCACTCAGAAAGTGCCGCATGGCACTTTTTAAAAGTATTTCAGTGTCTGCAGACACTGAAATGAAATAAAATGAGCATTTCAGTGTCTGTGGACACTGAAATAGCTAGGGGAACAAGAAACAATGCAGGGGGTGTGTGACACATTCTGTCACAAACCCTCTGCATTGTAAAAGTGCCGTATGGCCATAGCCGTCAACTGTACAGGTTTCTGCAGAATACCCAGATGCCTGCCTCGCATGCATTTCACCCTCCCAGAGCAATAAAGTAGTACAAAGCCATAAATAATGGGGGAACAGCACCACAAAAATAGGGACATGTTTTAAATATTGCACTGAAAAGCCCAAAAGCTGATAGAATTAAAGGTTTGCAGTAGCAAGGACATCTGCATGGTATGAAGACTGAAACACAAATGTCTGCCATGTGAAAGCACCATACGGCCATAGCCATTAACTGTACAGGTGTCTGCAGAATGCCCAGATGCCTGTCTCACATACTTCTCACCAGCCTAGTGCAATAAAGCAGTACAAAGCCATAAATAATGGTGGGACAAAGCCACAAAAATAGAAACACATTTTAAATATTGCACTGACAAACCCAAAGCTGATAGAGTAAAAGGTTTGCAGTAGCACTAACTTCCTGCAGGGTATGAAGACTGAAACACAAATATCTGCCATGTGAAAGCTCCATACAGCCATAGCCATTAAATGTACAGGTGTCTGCAGAATGCCCAGATGCTTGCCTCACATACTTCTCACCCTCCTAAAGCAATAAAGCAGTACAAAGTCATAAATAATGGGGGGTCAAAGCCACAAAAATAGGGACATGTTTTAAATATTGCATTGACAAACCCAAAAGCTGATAGAATAAAAGCTTTGTAGTAGCATGGACTTCCTGCAGGGTAAGAAGACTGAAACACAAATTTCTGCCATGTGAAAGCACTGTACGACCATAGCGGTTAACTGTAGAGGTTTCTGCAGAATGCCCAGATGCCTGCCTCACATACCTCTCACTCTCCTAGAGCAATAAAGCAGTGCAAAGCCATAAATAATGGGGGCCAAAGCCACAAAAATAGGGACACATTTTAAATATTCACTGACAAACCTGAAAGCTGATAGAATAAAAGGTTAACATTAGCATGGACCTCCTGTAGGTTATGAAGACTGAAACACAAATGTTTTCCATCTGGAGGTGCCATATGGGCAAAGCTCTCAACTGTACAGGTGTCTGCAGAATGCCCAGATGCCTGCCTCACATACCTGTCAACCTCCTAGAGTAACAAAGCTGTACAAGACCATAAATAAATAAAAATAATTTGTTTTCCCTACTAAGGTATGTTTAAGCATAGCTGAGTGGGTATGCACATTATGGCCCTCTGTCCAGCATTGCTTAAACACCCCAGAGGAGATAAATAAAAATATACAGCTAAAATCTTAACACTGGGATAGCGTAGTGGTTAGAGCCCTGGCTTTGTATGCAGGCATTCACAGTTCAAATACCAAGACAGGCACTTTATTTTACATAGGAAAGCAGTGTTAATATTATTATTATTTTTTTTTTTTTTGTAAATGATGTAGTAAGTGATATTTGTCAACCAGGGTAGTGTAGCTGGACTAAAATGAAAGTGTGAATGCATATAACATGTGAAACCATCCATGTATACACAAGTGTCCCATACAGTATAGTCACACCCATTGGTGATGTAATGAAAGCAAATAGATGACATCTCGTAAAGTAAATCATATACACTTACTAAATGAAGTCACTATTCTAATACTTTTAAAAATTAAAAGTGAGCAATGATTATCAGTGCTCAGCTATGCTTAGCCAGTTTAAGCAATGCTTATATGTGAATGCTCAGCAACAGTCAGCTCAGTTGAGTGGATCTGCGCACTGTTAAGCAGTGCTCAACAATGTCCCCTTTAAGCATTGCTAAAGTTGGCTTACCGGGTTTGTGCACTGCTAAGTTGTGCTCAACATTTTCAAAATTGACCAATGATGGCAAAGGGTGGGAATATGGTCTTATTTAAACCACACAGGCGGGAACACAGCCAGTACCTGTTATAGTTCAACCTGTGGAGGAACCATGGCTGGCATAGGTGAGGATTCATGCTTTAGGGCACAGTACTACAGCATCGTGGAGTCCAGGATCATGGCTGGACTTCTCATAAGTAACCATGATGAGTCACTGCTGCAGGGCCAGTACCAGGGCTCACAATATAAAGCAAAGGCCTAGGACCATCTCACCCGTGATCTCATCAGTGCTACTGCCATCCCCCAAACTGGTGAGCCAGTCTGGCACCACTATGCCAACCTAAAGCAGAGGAAGGGGGCTCTCTTGGACCAGTGGATCCAAGATGCTAGGGACAATCGTGCTCCAGAAGTTTGCAAGTATCACAGATATAGGTGTACCAAATTCTAGCCTGAGGATGTGATAGACAGGTATGCATAATGTTTGTTTTTCTCCCTACAGCTGCAGCAGAGAGGGCTAGCAACATCGAAGCCCATGCCGACAGACTGCTGAAGCTGCGCCGACAGGGTGGTGAGTAAAAATCTATTTTGCAGTATATTGTGCAAATAACTAAGAAAGAATACATTGTGTACTGCTAGTAGTTATACTGTTAATGTGTTAACTGAATAAATAAAGTTTGTCTGACTAATATTTATCTCAAATAAACATCTATAACACAAACTGTTGTGTTTACTTTGGTATGTTGTTGCAGACTTAGAATGGAGCTGTAAAACAAGATATAAATGCCATGTGTTAACCTTTGCTTTCCAGATTGAAGTAATTCAAATGATTAATCCACAGTACACTATCTGTCATGCATGCATCACAGGATTACAAGTTCAGACTGTCTAACCAAGAGACTAATAGGCAGAAAACAGTGAAGCAAGAAACAGCAGTTCCCCAGTAGCTTAGTGTGTTGAGAAATAGCTTAGCTGTTACTTTGCATACCCAGATATGGTTCAAATCCAGGAAGTGGTACTAAGATGTGTGCATATCTACACACAAGGAATCAGAAATACATGTAAAAACAGTAAGGTACTGTTAATAGATTTTTCTCCACAGGTTTTTCAGGTAAGGAAATGGTAGTGGCTGTATGAAGGGTACACCAATAAACTGTGTACAACTGTTCAACTGTCCCACCACATGCCTGCAAATGTCAACACGATAGCTACATACAACATGCACACTTCCCGGTACATGTCTCTCAAGTGTCACGCTGTCACAGCTAGTGGTCACTGCTGCCAATAACCCTGGACACAGATAGGAAACCAGTTGAAGTATGCCAGTAGCATATTCACATAATAGCAGTTCAGGGTACCCCCTTCTGTGCCAGATATGTAACCCTGACATGTATGAGTCCCCTTTAGTCATGTACCCAGAGTTGTTACAGTTTGCCCCATAACATTCCAGGCTGACAGTTTAATAGGTATGTGTGTGCTACAGAAACTATGGTCCATAGGTAGATGTAAAGTGAGGGCAGATACATAGAGTATTGAGCAGTACTGTTGTGGAAAATAGAAGCATAAATAGCTGTTAATGGACTTTTTGTCTCTCCCCCACCCTTCATCTGCATCAATAATTATTATTCATATACTATGGGTATGTTGTTCTCCAAACCTAATGTAGGAACTTTTTTTCTATTATTGTTCATATATTTGATTGGTTGCATGTTAACATATCTTGTTCAAATACCATTGTTTTTGGCCTGTTGCCATCAATGTTACTGGCATGCTATTATGATGCACACGGTTGTTCCATTTATTCCCTCTCAAACTCAGGAACCCCACACAGCCTTCCTGAAGACACTGGAGGGTATAAATGTATCTCCAAACACCATCATATTGGGTGACTTCAACTACCCGAATATAGACTGGGAACATTACTCAAGCCCTAACTTTCTAGCCCAACGGTTCCTGGAGTTCATAAATTCAAATGCCATGGAACAGCTAGTCACTGTTCCCACGAGAAGAGAAAATATACTAGATCTCATTATCACAAACATGGGGACAAAATGCTGCACACCAGAAGTATATCCCTCATTGGTGAGATCTGATCATAAACTAATCTCACTGGAAATCCACATCCCGCCCCCACCCCAAACAAAAAAGACCACAGTGAAGAACTTCTCTAAAGCAAACTTCACACTACTCAAGACTGGTGTGGTATCCTTCAAGGCCCCTGAGCCAGTGGAAACCACAACCAAAGCTGTGGACGCCCTTACAAATGCCTTCTATGAACACCTCCAGGACTGCATGGATCAGGCAATCCCAAATAAAACCAAGACTCTTTCCACAAAGGGCAAGCGTCCAGTCTGGTGTACCCCAGCCATTAACAAACTTTACAATAAGAGGAGAAAGCTATTACATGATAGAACAAAATCCATAAAAGGGAAGTCACCCCTGATCATTATTAGTAAAAAAATACGAGCACTCAGAAAATCAACTAAGGCCAGGTTTGAGAGAAAAATTGCCATGGATTCAAAGGACAATCATAAGGCCTTTTTCAGCTATGTTAGGAACCTGGGTGGAAACTCCCAGATATGCTCAGAATTAGTCCAAAATGATACAAAAATCACTGAACCCACAGACATTGCCAACATACTGGCAGACAGGTTCAGTGCAAACTTCACCCCCCCTCTCCCCCCCTAAAGGAGAGATAACTATCCCAGCAGAGTGTAGCCTCCCAGACATCTCAAATGCGCAGGTGAAAGCTGCTCTCTCTAAAGCTAAAAACACAGCATCAATGGGACCGGATGGTGTCCCCGGCTGTGTGCTACATGAGCTAAATGAGGAATTAAACCCGCACATAAGGCAGCTGTTTAATCTCAGCCTTACCACAGGATACATGCCCAAGGAGTGGCATACGGCAACTGTGGTCCCACTCCACAAAGGCGGTGCCTCTATGGACCCTGGTAATTACCGCCCCATAAGCTAAACAAGTCTAGTCTGCAAAGCTATGGAGAGGATCATAATGGAACTCATAAACAAAGATATAGGGGACTTGCAGACATTGGACCCGACCCAGTTTGGCTTCGTCAAGGGCAGATCATGGCTTTTGAACTTGGTTGACTTCTTCGAAACAGTCACCAAGGCCATTGATGAGGGAAAGGCAGTCCATACAGCCTACCTTGACCTTGCAAAGGCCTTCGACACAATACCCCACTCGGGTATTGTAGAAAAACTTACCAGCTTAAATGTAAACCCATTTGTCACAAGATGGGTTGCAAACTGGCTTAAGGACAGAACCCACAGGGTTAGAGTTGCTGGCGCTATGTCAGACTCCAAGCCGGTCACAAGTGGTGTCCCACAGGGCTTGGTCCTTGGCCCCCTATTGTTCGGCATCTACTTCTCAGAAGTACAGGCCAACATGGGAGGACTTTGGCTGACAAAGTTTGCAGACGACTGCAAACTGGGCGCCATAGTGGAAAGTGCATCGGACACGGAAATCCTTCAGAAGGGACTCACGGAAACAGATAGCTGGTGCCAGAGCCATGTCCTGATGTTAAACACCAAAAAATGTATAGTCATACCCCTCGGGAAAAACAAGGTAACCCCAAGCTACCATATAGGTGGCAATCCACTAAGCACAGAAGAGGTTATCAGGGACCTGGGGACCCAGGTTGACAGTGGCCTTTCTTTTGACACTCACGTTGCTAAAGTGGTTAGAAAGACCTTCTACATTGCCCTCCTGATCATGAAGGGATTCACATCCAGATCTAGTGAGGTCATTGTTCCCCTGTACTCTTCACTTATCAGACCAATGATCGAGTACAATGCCCCATTCGGGATGTATCTCACCTGACATCTGCAGCAATTGGAGAAATCCCAAAAGTTCCTCACCAAAAGGATAAAGGGACTCCAAAATCTGTCATATGCTGCCAGATTGAAGAAACTCCAGCTCTATTCAGTTGCATACCGTCTGCTCAGAGGTGACATGTGCCTGACATACAAGGCCATGTCCAACCTGGAATTAATGGACATGCTCCACCTCAAAAAAATCCAAATCCACCAAAACCACTAGAGCAAGCGACTTAAACCTTAGCACGGATATAAATAGGACCTGCTGGAGGGATAGATTTATCACTCAGAGACTCCCTATGCTGTGGAATAAAATCCCGATCCATGTGAGGCAGAGCACCTCGCTGGCTCTGTTCAAGAGAAATCTTGACCTGTGGATGGGAGATCGTAGGTTTATCCCGGGAATCATCTCTGTGTCACTGCTGGACAGAGGCACAACAAACTAATGGGCACAGAATTTGTTCATATAAGGGGTGGCGTAAGCCACAAAAATTTGGGCTAGGCTTATAAATGCCTTAGGGCAGATAGCCTAGTATAAACCTATGAACCTATGAACCTATGCATGTGTTCTGTTTGCTATACATCTGTTTCACATCTGTTTTATGGGGTTAATTGGAGCACCCACACATGCTGTTATAACTAACCTTGAAATTTGTTGTTCATGACTAACCAACATATTTTGTAAAACCTCAACACCATAGCACATTTGGGAAGGCAGAACCCAGCAAATCTACCTGTCCCTCCTCATCTGGCTGTGGCACCGGGCTCCAGCACATCTGGGAACCAACATGCGACTTCCTTGTCCATTGGTCCTGCACCACCTTCAGGTGGAACTACCTAAGGGGATAGGGCCTGTCCTCCCCTGGAGTGGGCATAGACAGAAGCCTATGACCTGCAGTCAGTTCTGGGGTATGGTGCACAGCATCATCTGAAGAAAGTTTGATGACCGGCTGTGCCAGATGGATGGCCGCCTGGTGCACCTCAAGGAGCATGCTGCCCTTTCTGTCCTACCCCCAGCACAGCCACCTTTGGGGCCGTGAAGTTGCAGTGGTGAATGCTCATTGGGTGGGGACCTCAGTCCCACTGTATCCATTGGGGGGCTCATGGGTTTTGTCTTCCCATCCACCCTCCCCATCAAAGTTGTATTCCCCCCTCATGTGTCATATACTGCCCCTGTCTGCTGTCTTGTCTGTCTCCCTACCCAACTTACTTCCCCAGATGTACCTACAATCATTCCCCAACTTCCCACTCTCACCTTAAAAAAAAGAAAGGGCATCTGCCCCCAAAAAAATAAATATTGCCCCCATACATAGCTGTCCATTGTGCATGTGTCCACTGGACACATGTAATCTGGTCCAACTGGCTTCACAACACATTTCTCCCTGGGGTTTAAGTGTCCAAATTCACCTCCAAATTCTGTACTAATGCACAGCTGTTGCTCTATAATAAATGGACAGCTATGGACCTTCCCTACTCCTCTCCTGCACATCCCTAGCTACCTTTCATATTGTTTTTACCTCTGCATGACCATTTTTGCCACTTTTCTATCACCACTTTTTCTTTTCTTTTAAATAATGGTAATGCTGAAGTTCTTATTACTAAGCTTCAGCTTAATATTAATAAGGCCATCTACATTATATCCTCATATATACCTCCAGGTAATAACATCACATCCCTTGAATATATCCTTAGCTGGCTATCCACTAACTACCCACAAGAAACCATTCTCCTAGGCGACTTTAATATAGACTGGAATACCTGTAATTCCAATAACCCATCTAACCATATAAACCTTTTTGGCTTCTCCCAAACTATCACTTCACTTACTCATATCCATAAACCTAATAACAAAGAATCCACCCTAGATTGGATTCCTATAAATACTTTGTCAACATCATATATGACAGGTATCCTACCAGCAGACATTAGTGATCACTCACTTACATACATAATTCGACATAAGACCAATATTAACAGTCCCTCAACATTTAAAACATCTCGTTGTAATAAACATTTTAACCCAGAACACTTCCAGAATAAACTGAGTGTATGCAACTGGCCATCTTTAAAACACCTGCAACTAGATGAAGTAGTGGCACACTTCAACTCCAAGTTCCTTGAAATCTTGGATTTCTATGCCCCCTTTCGTACTAGAAGGAGCACTACCGAAACTGCACCTTGGCTTACAAAGGAAACTAAGCAAAAGATTCTACTAAGAAACAAATTTTGGGCCAAATGGCGTTCCTCTAAAACCCCAGCAGATCACCTAAAATTTAAACAACTTAGAAACTTAACTAAAACATCTATACTACTGGACAAAAAAAAATTCTTCTTTCAGCTTCAACACTCCAACCAACAAAGTCCACAAAAATTCTGGTCAGGAGTCAATAAATTACTACATCCCAGCAACTCTAAAACACCAACCCCCTCTGGAATCAGCACCAATACTCCAAAACTAATTGCTGATTCCTTCAATACCTTCTTCACTGAAGCTATCCAGTCACTTGCTAACTCTCTACCTCTTGTATCCTCTAATCTTTCTTCGACCTTAAAGAACCCACCACCCACTTTCCAACTCCAACCTGTGCCTACATCCTTTATCTGTACTCTCCTAAAAAAGCTTAAACCCTCTACCCCCTCTGCCGACCTCTTACCTGCTAAGTATCTTC